>NW_027203270.1:8985000-9112500 GCF_024711535.1 Dipodomys merriami
TCTCTCCAGCTGATTCCATTTTTCCCTCACTTCCCTTATCTTCCCACCCCCACCTTTTCTTCCCTTCCCACCCCTGCCCTTGCTTTGGGACCCCTCCTCTGTGCTAATCCCCTTCAGTACTGTGAACTCCAAGGCAGAGGAGACCCAAGGAAGCTGGAGGAGGAGGAGGGGTGGGGAGGAGGAGGAGGAGGAGGAGGAGGAGGAGGAGGAGGAGGAGGAGGAGGAGGAGGAGGAGGAGGAGGAGGAGGAGGAGGAGGAGGAGGAGGAGGAGGAGGAGGAGGAGGAGGAGGAGGAGGAGGAGGTTAGGAGGGATGGGGCTGAGCCAGGGGCCTGGGACTGCTGTCTCCACCCCTCTCCTACCTCCCCTGGCTCTGGCTTTGATTTAGTAAATGTAAAATAAGGAGAGACAGTTGATTTGAATTTCAGATAAACATTTTCTTTTTTAGGCTAAAGATATCCCATGCAAAATTTGGGATATACTTTCTCTGAAAATGGTTGTTTATCTGACATTCAGATGAACTGGTCTTCTGTCGTGTGTGTGTGTGTGTGTGTGTGTGTGTGTGTGTGTGTGTGTGTGTGTGTGTGTGTGTGTGTGTGTGCATGTGCGCACACGTGAGTGCTGAACTTACCGCCTCTCCCTGAGCTTTATTTTGCTCAAGGCTAGTGTTCTACCACCTGAGCCACAGCTCCATTTAAGGTGTTTTGGTGGTTAATTAGAGATAAGAGTCGCTGGACTTTCCTGGCTTTGAATCTCAGCCTTCAGATCTCAGCCTCTGGGTTAGCTAGGATGACAGGTGTGAGCCACCAGCACCTGGCTTGGTGTTCTGTCTTTTATCTGACAACTCTAGCTTTGATTCTTCCTCTGCCTGAAGAAGGACACTTGAGCACCGTCCTGGCTGAAAGGCACAATCCCAATGCTGAGTTCCAACCATTTATGTAAGAGCCAATGGACCTACCTCCCAAGAGAGGACAGAATATAATAACTGATGCCCTCAGGAAGCTCTCAAGGGTGACCGGGAGCTAGCAACTGTTACTGTCACTACCAAAGATGAGAATACAGCCACACAGGCATCCTGTTGTGAGGAGGCAGAGGTGAGGCCCAGAGAGGCAAATTACCTGCCCAGCCCAGGCTCCCACGATGCTCAGCGAGACCTCCTGAATCTGTAGAGTGCTCTACCTGCCCCGGGTACTTCTCCAAGCAGCCAGCTTAGCTGTAGCCCTTCAGGTGGGGTGGGTGAGTGCTGGTGTGATGGTTGAGATGGGGAGGGGCGGGTAGGAGCGCCTGGGACTCAGCCAGGTGCCTGCTTCTGCCCTGGAAGTTCCTTCCCTCTGCCAGCTCCTGACTTTGCTGCCTGCATAGGTCCCATAGGGCTGAGGAGCAGCCTCTTTAGAGAACAGGGTGGCAGAATCAGAACCTTGCACTGCCATGGAATTCATTTCCAGTTGAGGATGCCATGCACAGTTCTGGAGGCTGCACGTGGTGCTCATGCAAAAGACCTGGGACATCTCCACTGGGCTGTGCAGCAGAATTTCCTCCTCCCTCCCTCCCTCCCTCCTTTCCCTTCCTTCTCTTCTCTCTGTCTTCACATATTACAAATAAGCTGGACTTGTCCTGGAAGATGCTTGTGTGGTAGAGATGGGATGGATGGATGATGGGTGGAGGGTTTCAGGGACAAAACCAGAGCCTTCATTTGCTCAGAAGCAGGGGCGAAGCAACACTGATAACCATCTCAGTGTTTCTGTGTGACTTTTGTGTGCAAGTCCCTTTTCTTCTCTGATTCCCAGTGCCCCAGTAGATTATACCTAAGGCTCTTCCCAGTGCAGAGTCGAGTTGACTTCACAAAGAGCAAGTTCAGGTCAAAGATCAAGCAGGCTTCACTTTGCTATTGTAGGTTTTTATTTCCACTGACTTGCTTCCTGGAGACGTTAGAAGAGGGATATACACGTATTCAGAACATAGCTGAAAATCCCCTTCCTCTTTGAAGCCCTCCAGGATGCTGTTGAGGAACTTGAGTTGTGCTCTGTTCCATCTGACCTGTGCTGCCCTTGGGCTTGTTCTACACTGTGGGGCAACCAAGGATTTGGTCATTGCCTTAAACAAGTGGCTGGAGCTCAGTCCAGCCGGTGCCTTGGCCCTGAGGACATGAGATTAAACCTCACTCTTACCCCAGTGAACCTGGTCTTTCCCCACGATCTGTTTTTTTTTTTCCCCCTCTGTCGGTTGTAGAGCCTGAACTCTGGGCCTGGGCACTGTCCCTCAGCTCTTCAGCTCAAGGCTAGCGCTCTACCACTTGAACCACAGTGCCACTTCTGGTTTTTTTTTCTGCTTATGTGGTGCTGAGGAATCGAACCCAGGGCCTCAGGCATGCAAGGCAAGCTCTCTACCACTGAGCCACCATCCCAGCCTCATGATCTGTTCTTTTGCCTGTAAGTATCTCTATATTATTTCATTTATTTTTAAAATTTTGATGCCAGTATTAGGGCATTGAACTTGGAGCCTTTTGCTCTCAGTTTGTTTGTTTGTTTGTTTGTTTTTATTAAGGATGGTGCTCTACCACTGGAGCCACACCTCCATTTCCTTCTCTTGTTTCTTTGTCTCTCTCTGTCTCTGTCTCTCTCTTTTGAGTCCTAAGTTGTACTACTCATTCCTCCTCCTCCTTTCTTTTCTCAAGTGTTGTTGTAAAACCTAACTCTTCCCCTTCTAACCCTTCTTCCCTCCAGGCCCTTCATTCAATATAGTGACTTCTGTCTTGATGTCTAAGGAGGAGCGAGCCACCCTGCTATGTGTTATTTGTCTCCTTCTGCACCAGTGCACCCTGAGATCTTCAGGGGCAGTGCCAACCCCTCTGTACCACCAACTCCCTGCCGTGGATGCTCAAGGCCTCGTCCCCTTTGGCCTGGCTCCGTGAATCTCCCCTGCCTCCCCTCTGCAGGAAGACTCCCTTGCATTCTCTCTGCACATAGCACCTTGATGATTTGCTTCTTGGGAAACCATGATGGGTAATTTCAATACAGATGTGTTGCTGACATCTGTTTTCCATCTTTATCTCTGAAAGATAAGCTCTGGTGACTTTGCCTGGTTTAAGGCCACATCCCAGCCACCTCGGACAACCCACATACAGAGGTTCGTTGAGTGGCTGACTGACTAGATGGCTCTGAGGACCTGGGAACGCATGTATATTGCTTTGTGAGATGGACAGACATGATGCAGGCATGCAGATCCTCCCTTGGGGAAGCACCTCCTCCTGTCTTTTTAGGTTGCTGGGTGGTTTTGAGTATTTTCCAAGTGCAGAGCTAGGCCCACAATCCATACCTGGCTCACTAGAGCCTTCCTCCTCTCTTCTGGCAGTGGACCAGGGTCCAGGCTTTTCCAGGAGGGACTCAGACCTGGGATATTTGCTGCAAAGTAGTCGGATATAAGCCTGTTGTCGCCTGTGGAAGTCTGTCTGGGAATGATGCCCACACAGAGGGAAGCTGATTAAGAGATGGAGAGAGACAGATTCCTGACATCACTGCTGTACCTGGATCCAGACATGCCTGAAGCTACCACTAGATTTTCCAGTTACACTAGCCAATATGTTTTTTTTTCTTCTGCTTAAGCCAATTGAATTCTAATTTCTTATTATACCTGGAACAATCCTCATTAACACAGGTTGGGAGATGTCATAAATCATCTTTCTATCCTCGTTTAGCATCTAACAAAGTCTGGCATACAGTAGATACTCAGTAAGTGTTTAGAGGGGATAGATGACTGAGAGCAATGTCTGGGGTGAATCGTATCTCGTTCACCAAATATTTTTTTTGTTTTTCTCTCCTTGTAAGTGTTTGATATGCAAGTAATGAGTATGGATTGATCCCAATTAGATGGGATTTATTTCTCTTGTCTTCTTCTTCTTCCTCCTCCTCCTCCTCCTCCTCCTCCTCCTCCTCCTCCTCCTTCTCCTCCTCCTTCTTCTTCTCCTCCTCCTCCTTCTCCTCCTCCTCCTCCTCCTCCTTCTCCTCCTCCTCCTTCTCCTCCTCCTCCTTCTCCTCCTCCTCCTTCTCCTCCTCCTCCTCCTCCTCCTTCTCCTCCTCCTCCTCCTCCTCCTCCTCCTCCTCCTCCTCCTCCTCCTCCTCCTCCACCATCTTCCTATTCTTCTTCCTCATTCTTCTGTTTTTATTTCTTCTCATTCTCCTCCTCTTCCCTTTCTCCCTATTTCTTCTCCTTATCTTTCTCCTCTATTAATTTTCCCTTGGCAGAGGCCACTGCCCTCACTCCCAACCCCTCAAGACTCCCAAGTTTTTATCCTCTTCTTCTTTCAGTTAGTAATCACAGTGTTTCTCAATATATCATTCAGCATAGGGCAAATGTCCCAAGTCTCAACATAATGTAGGAAGCTATTCACTGTACCATTGCTCTTCAGAGGGGGAAAAGAAGCAAGGCACCTGGAAAACTTCCCCAGTTACTGCCTTCCTCCTTATGACCTTGGAAGGAGGACACAGTACCCTGGAAAGAGCAGCTATGATGAGGAAGCTCTTTGTCCTTTGGGTCCTCCATTATTGGATGTGGACCAGCCATTTAAAAGAAAACTTCAGCATCCCAGATTTCAAATGGAAACAAAAATAGAGAAAACAATACAACAATTCACCATATACTAATCAACCAGCCTCAAGAAATTCACAGCCAGGGGCCGGGAATGTGGCTTAGTGATAGAGTGCTTGCCTATCACGCATGAAGCCCTGGGTTCCATTCCTCAGCATTACATAAAAACAGAATAAGCCAGAAGAGGTGCTGTGGTTCAAGTGGTAGAGAGCTTTCCTTGAGCACAGAGAGACTCAAGGATAGTGCCCAGGCCCTGAGTTCCAGCCTCAGAACCATCAAAAGAAAGAGAGAAAGAGAGAAAGAGAGAAAGAGAGAAAGACAGAAAGAAAGAAAGAAAGAAAGAAAGAAAGAAAGAAAGAAAGAAAGAAAGAAAGAAAGAAAGAAAGAAAGAAAAAGAAAAAGAAACTCAGGGCCAATCCTACTTCATGTATATACTCATCTACTCTCCCCTGGCTACTCCTAGAAAATCTAGAAATGAGTTCATCTAGAATGATTTTAAGTATATCATTTAGATGGAAACTTGTTGGGATGCATTTCTAGATGACAAGATTCTGTTCAGGATGTAACTGAAATACCATCATGTCTCTGTGCTAGGCTGTTTCAGTAACGATCTTCAAGAAGCCCTGACTCTCGCTGATGCTTGCCATATCGCATCCTACATTTACTCTGGGCTTGTGAGGTGACTTACTTTGATCCATGGGACAATAAAATATATCTATATAAGGCTGAGGCTCGAAAGCACCCCACCTCCTTTTACTGCTTATGATGAATGCTTTACTACTGTGTGCAATGAGAAGACTATCCTCCTAGAATGAGAAAGCAGATATGATGGATGGATGGATAGGTAGGTAGGTAGATAGATAGACAGACAGACAGACAGACAGACAGACAGACAGAAAGAAAGAAGAAAGAAAGAAAGAAAGAAAGAAAGAAAGAAAGAAAGAAAGAAAGAAAGAAAGAAGAAAGAAAGAAAGAAAGAAAGAAAGGGTTGCAAGCTTGTATGGATAGATGGATGGAAAGATGGATGGATGGATGGATGGCAGATAGATAGACATAGATGATAAATGGATTGAGGCATTTCTGGTGAGACTGTATATATATATATATATATATATATATATATATATATATATATATAGTTGATTTAAGACACTAAATTTTGGGGTTGTTTGTTGTGCAATAGTAGCTAATTGATACATATGCCAAAAAATAAGGGGGGAAAATCCAGGCACTGGTGGCTCATGACTGTAATTCTAGCTATTCAGGGGCTGAGATCTAAGAATTTCAATTCAAAGCCAGTCCAGGTAGGAAAGTCTGTGAGGCTCTTGTCTCCAGGTAACTACTAATAAAGCTAGATGTGAATCTGTGGTTCAAAGTGATAGAGTACTAGCTTTGAGTACAAAAGATCTGAGACAACATCCAGGCCCAGAGTTCAAGCCCCAGGATGGGTACACACACAGAGAAGAATATTAATTCATTAATATCAAGTACCTAATCCTATTAAAATTTCCATGATTTTCTCTTAGACATTTTTCTTACAGTTATTTTCTTATTTCTGTGCCGATAAGGATGATACATTTTTAAAAGAAAAAAATATGTTACTAGGGCTTAAACTCAGGACTTCACGCTTACCTGGGCAAGCTCTCTACTGCTTGAGCCATGCCTCCAGCCTAAGGTCTATAAGTTCTGATTGATGGATACATCTTTTTTTTTTTTTTTTTTTTGGTCATGGGGCTTGAACTCTGGGCCTGGGCACTACCCCTCAGCTCTTCAGCTCAAGGCTAGTGCTCTACCACTTGAGCCACAACGCTACTTCTGGTTTTCTGGTGGTTTATTGTAGAGAAGAGTTTCACGGCTTTTCCTGCCTGGGCAGGAAATAACTAGGATTATAGGTGTGAGCCACCAGGTCCCAGCTTGGATACATCTCTTAAGTCACCCTTAGACAATAGTTTCCACTTTCAATATTTTCCTCCCATCTCTTTGTCCTTATCCTGCAGATTTTCCTACAATCTGATTTTGCTAAATGCTACAGTACCACTTAATGGGCTGCTCTGTCCCTAAATTTCCTGTAACTGGGCAGCTAGATAAATTGGGAGACATGATTGAGTTAGGGCTTGATTCATTGTAGTCAGGGACATTACCTGGGCAGCCTGAGCTTGTCTAGTTAAACATATCTGTGTGTATTTGTCTTTCCCACATCTACCAACTCGTTAGTTGTCATGAAATTATCCAGCAATTACTCATCCTTTACTTACCACTGATTACTTATGATTATTTATCATTTATCAAGACTGCAATATTCCTATTCAAATTTCCTCATAAATTATTTGGTTACCCAGTGGTATCATTTGTATGGAAAGGGAAGGATTCATGTTTGATTCTATCTATTATTTCCTGGCTTTCAAAATTATGAGCGATTTGCCCAGCATGCTTCAGAGGCCACCAATGAGGCTTGTTTTTCGCATATCATAATAAACTCACGGATTTAAGTGTTTTGATATATTTTAATACAGTGTAGTTACTGTCTTCACTGATGGTTAAATAACATGGTTTTTGACCGGGGCAATGATCATTTTTCACCGCAACTCAGAAATATTTTCTAATGGTTAATAGTTTCCTTGTTTCTGGCTTTAAAATGCTCTGGTTTAGGGGCTGGGAAGGTGGCTCAGTGGTAGAGCGCTTGCCTTGCATGCTCAAGGCCCTGGGTTCGATTCCTCAGCACCACATAAGCAAAAAGAAAAAAGCCGGAAGTGGCGCTGTGGCTCAAGTGGTAGAGCGCTAGCCTTGAGCTGAAGAACTGAGGGACAGCGCCCAGGCCCAGAGTTCAGGCCCTACGACCGGACCCAAAAAAAAAAAAAAAAAAAAAAAAGCTCTGGTTTATTTTGAGCTTTTAAAATTTTTGGTTTTATTTATTTAATTATTAATTAAGTAATTAATTATACTGTTCTGGGGCTTCAACTCAGAGCCTGGGCACTGTCCCTAAACTTCTTTTACTACAGGCTAGCGCTCTACAACGTTAGCCACAGTGCCATTTCCAGCTTTTTCTGAGTAGTTTACTGGAGAAAAGAGTCCCATAGACTTTTCTTCCCCAGGGTGGCTTCTATCCACTGTGATCCTCAGATCTCAGCCTCCTGAGTTGCTAGGATTAAGGCATGAGCCACTTAATTTTTGGTTTTAGAATGGGCCTTTTCTCCAAAGGTATTTGGCGCTTTTTGACCCTGTCACACAAGATGTTTCATAGCTTTGAAGGATGACAGCAAAGGCTTTGAGGAACATTTGTTGAAATAGGAAGGCTAAGAAATTTCCAAGAAGTCCAGTTCCTTAGTATAGACAGATGTTCTCCCTGGAGATAAATTGGAAAATTTCAACCAATAGCATGACATAATAACATTTGCAAAGAAATGTTGGTTAAGGAGAGAGGCTATTTCTTGGTGAGCCATTGTTTCCCATTGGGAAAAGCTAGAAGAAACCTAACTTTTGTTGACAAAGGAGAAAAATGAAATGTGACTTTAGCACAGGTTGATTCCATATCCCAGGAGATCTGAAGATGCCCAGTACAGGACTTGTGATCTAATCTCTGGGGTAGAGGAGCTTTGAGTTGAGTCACAGGGTACCCTGGAGAGGCTCAGTTGTATCTTTGAGAGCAGAAATACCAGGGCTCCCCCATGCCTGTATCATCCTGCTTATTTGAGTGATTGCCTTTTCTCATAGAAGGAGTGGAAGAAACCAAACAGCTTCAGACACATTTTGAGAACAAAATGATGAATGCCTGCAGACACGTGGTGACAACCTATGCCTCTCGACCTGGGCTGTCTCCTTTTATTTTCTACATTCTTGCTGGGAGCTCTACTACTCTCAGACTTTTTCCGTTTGGTTCTTTCTCAGAATCAATGTTTGGCTGGCACAGGTGGCTCACGCCTGTAATTCTAGCTATTCAGGAGGCTGAGATCCGAGAATACATGGTTGGAAGTCAGCCACGGCAGAAAAATTTTCGTGAGACTCTTATTTCCAATTAACCACTCACGAACTGGTAGTGGAACTGTGGCTAAAGTAGTAGACGCTAGCCTTGAGAAAAAAAGAGCTTAGGGACAGTATCCAGGCATGAGTTCAAGCCCCATGACCGAAAAAAATATGTTTGTGTCAAAAAGCCTGGTCATTCCTTTCAGGGGATCTAAATTGAGCAGGGGCCATGTGAAACATTTATCCAGTGCTTCTTTATTGCTAAAGTACGTCCTTAGGATCTCATGGCTCTTGATGGGACTGGAGGCATAAACTGATCTGGGTATTTCCTGATCTCCTACCCTACAGGATGGTGGTGATGAACTTGGCCATGTTGGCCTTAGTGATTATAGAGAACATTTGCTGAGAGATGTCTAGGCATCATGCTTTGCCCTAAGTATGATATATGTCATTCTTATGAGCAGTAGTTCTCTTCTGACCACCATGATTTCTCTTCTAGGTGACACAGTGACTTTGTAACTGGGCTTCCTCACTTCATGGCTTCCCTGATGTCCATTCTTCACAATCTCTCTTGGGGAAATCCTTGGAACACAACCAACCAAATCAGGCCATTCATTGCAGGCTTTCAACCATGTTTTATCTTGTTCTGAGTAAGAGATAAGTCAAGGGCAGAGGTCCTTGGGTCCCTTCCAATCTACCTCTCACTCTTTCTCTGATCTTGCCTTTAGTCTTCTCCATACACGTTTGCCACACCAACCTCTTGGCTCATCTTCAAGTCTGTCAAGCATGCTCCTGCTCAGTCTTTGCCTATGCCAGGCTCTTTACCTGCATTGCTCTCCTCTAGCCCATCTCTCACTTTCTTCTGGTTTCTGTTCAAATATCACCTTGTTGGCGAAGCCTTCCCTGATATGGTGTATGAAATTGTGTCCCCCATCCTGATGTTTTTCTACCCCTCTATCTATGTAGGATTTCCATTGCTTACCACATTTCATTGCTTCTCCCTCATGATCACTTGTTTCTGCTGCCTGCAATTAGAACACTATAGCCAATAGAAATGGTTATCTGTATCTCAAGGACATGACAATGACCGGCAAACAATAGCCAATCATTACATATGTGTGATGAATGAATATTAACTCATATCACAACCTAAGCAACTCTCAAAGCTAGCGGAGAGACGTATCCAGTTTTACAATCAAGAAGAAGGCAAGACAAAGTTCTTTAACCATCTGCTTGTTCAAGATCACATGGCAGGTAAGCGAGAAGCTGGATTGGCCCATGTAGCTGCCAAATGGGCACCAACGTTGAGAATCTACATGTCAGGCCCAGTCTTTCTTTATCTCCTTGGTGCTCTGGCACTTTTTAAGGGTATTCTTTCCTCCTTAGAACAAGTTCATTTCCATCTGGGGTTCTGGGTGATTTGTGTCTGCCTCTCTCTCTAGAATTCAGGCTGGATAAGTAGAAGGCAACTGGAGGTTCCCTTCAGGTCATGGTGAGAAGTCATTTCCAGCTGCATGTGCTGGCTTCCTGCAGCTTGAAACTCTCAGGCTCTCCCAGCAAGGGATTTCCATCATCATAGACCCATCTGCTTCTGATGGTACTAGGTCAAAGATAAACGATGTACAAAGGGAGACAAGGCAGCCTGGGCCATTTTTTTCTCTATCTCTGGAACCACTTCCCATTTCTATTCCAGAGTCCTGAGAGGCACAGAGGTGGAGGGAAGAGAAGCCCTAAGTGGCTATCATGTTAACTGGATGCCACCTTTTTACTTTATAAGTTTGAACTCAGGGCCTCACACTCGCTAGGTGAGCACTCCATCACTGTTATTATGGCCATTTTTAAATTTTATTTTATTCAGCCATTTTTGCTTTACTTTTTTTTGTTGCCAGTTCTGGGGCTTGAACTCATAGCCTGGGCACTGTCCCTGAGCTTCTTTTGCTCAAGGCTAGCACTCTACCACTTGAGCCATAGCACCACTTCTGGCTTTTTCTGTATATGTGGTACTGAGGACTCAAACCCAGGACTTCATGCACACTAGGCAAACACTCTATGTCACATTCTCATCCCTTACTTTTACTTTTTAGTCCTGTCAGACAGTCTCTCACATTTTTTTGCCCAGAGTTGGGTTTAGATAGCAATCTTCCCTCATATGTCTCCACATAACTTAGGTGACAAGTACATGCTACCACACCCAACTTGTTTACTGAGAGTGAGTTTCAATAAATTTTTTTTGTCAAGTTGGCTTTGAATTTCAATCACCCTGTCACTGCCTTCCATCTAGCTTGGATTTCAGGTGTGAGCCATCATGCCCTGCTGATGCTGCTGTTTTTAAACAGTGCTATGTCAAAATGGCCTTGCTAACACTTTTTCCCCCTCCATTAAAAAAATTAGTTTTAGATATATCCTGAAAATAAATTTTACATTTTTGTGGTCAATAGTTCTCTAGGTTCTGACAGATGCATAGTGTCATGTCTCCACTATCAAAATCGTGGTGCCGACTATCCAACCCCATCACTTTCCAGAATTCTCTGAGCATCCTTTTGCAGAATACCCACCCACACATCCTTTGAGTGTCTACTACACTCATATCTACCATCACTCATAACTACTCCAGCACTTTGCTGCTTTTTGTGTGTGTGTGTGTGCAGAATCATACAAAGGGAAGCATATCACACACAGCCTTTTGGGTCAGCTTCTTCAGTGTAGTCACATGCACTTGACACGCACTTGTGTATTATTCCTGTCTCAATGGTTCCTTACTTTTATTGTGGAGTAGTTTCCATGTATGGATATACTGCAGCTTCATTTTCTTATTCCAGTTGATCCCTACTCCTCCTACCTTTTTTGTCAATTATGAATAAAACTACTGCCAGTCTTGTGCAGATTTTTGGGTGGAATGTAAGTTTTATTTTTTTTGGATAAATATACACCTAGGTGCAGGATTTCTGGGGCAGGTGACAAGTACATGTTTCAGTCTAAAAGAAACTAATAATCTTCACCAAGACTTCATATCTTCTAAGTATATTCATATTCTTCTAAATCTTTGTAGTCATTTTCATGGCCTATGACTTAAGGTTGTATATTCTCTTGTATATTTTTATTTGTATTTGCTGTATCTTCATGGTTGATATGCCCAAATGCCTCTGTAACAAAGATGTTTTTCTTTAGCCAGGTACCAGGGGCTCACACCTGTAATCCTAGCTACTGAGGATGTTGAGATCTGAGGATCACAGTTCAAAGCCAGCCTGTATAAAAAATCTGTGAGGCTCTTATCTCCAATTAGCCACCCAAGAAAATAAAACAGAAGAGGAGAGCACTAGCCTTGAGAGAAAAAGCTAAAGGAGAGGGCTTAGGCCCTGAGTCCAAACCACAGTGCTGGCACACATACACACACAAAAGATAAAAGATGTTGCTACTTTTATTTGTGTTAGTTTGTCAAGTATCCCCAGAATTTTGCTCCCTTGTCTGGGGAGCCCAGGGCAGAGCGATGCCCCAGAACCCTTTGCTAGCCATTGAGAAGGCTCTTGGGTGTGTGTATTATCTAGAACTAGGAACCACAGAGGCTTTTATTTTTACTAGCTGAGAAAATTCTTCAAGGCTATCTAGTCTAATCCAATTCTCTACTTTGTGGCAGAGATGTCTCTGCTTCTCAGAAATAAGACAACTGAAGCCCAGAAAGGCTTAAGACCTTCCATTTAGAAGGTTGGTGAAGTAGATCAAGACCTTATATCATCTAACTTCATTTCTAAAGCTCCTAAGCTCTTGGAACAGAAGACCCTGAGTGTAGTGGTGTAAGATGTGGCCCTCATTCCTGGAAAATTTGGAAGAGAACTGGAAGCAAGGCAGGGATATTTGAGGTTGCATTTCTGGGTTGCTGAAAACCCTGGAGGGCACAGAGAAGAAAGATGGCGTTGGTCATGCCAAGCCTCATGGAGGAAGGACACTCGGGTCCAGCTTAGCTGTGAAGTCTAACTTTCTCATTGGTTCCTCCATGGCTGTGTGGATTCCATCTCATCTGGTGCTCTATACCCCTCTCTGTTCCTATCTGGCAGTAAACCCAGACATCTATAGGGCTCATAATGAGTTTTGGTTGGCAAATCTGGACCCTATTTTCTGGAATTCTGGCAAGGGAGTTCTTTGGTGACACCGCCTCCCCCCATACACACCCCATTCCAAACTCAGCTGCCAGAGCTGAAATCCAGCAAGCAGTTTCTCAGATTTGCTTCTAGTTGAAATCAATATTTGCTGAGAAGAATGCATCTTAATTTCAGCGGCCAGTTCTCCGGGCGAGAATTGCTCTAAAACAAACCTCCAAACCCACAGACTTAATGCGTCCTAGTTCAGTTGTTTAGTAAATCTCTCTGTACAGAGGAGAAAAATCCATTAGCTGGCAGGGGCCAGGGTGGATGGGTGTGTGTGGGGAGGGGTAGAGGAGGTAAGGTATAGCAAGAAAGCTCCATGAAGGCTTCAGAGGTGGAGATGGGACCAGGCCTCAGAGCCCAGAGGACCCAGGCTCATCCTTGGGTGCAGGCCAAGTCTTCTCTAGCCAGCTGCTGCAAGCCTTCAGGTCCAGGCTCCATGCTGCTGATGGAATGAATGGGAAGTGACCTGACACCCCTTCCCCAGTGCCTGTCTGGGGAAGTGTTTTCTAATTGCCCATGGTCCTATTCTAAGTCTACAAGGAGGCAATTGATTTTCTTTTCAAGCAGGACTAGGGGAAAGCAACCATTTACCCCAGAACACAGACCTTAATGAATCCATGAAACCTAGGAGGTCACTCTGATTACATCTTCCCTGACAGCCCAGCCTGGCTCCCCACCCCAAGCACTCAGAGGACTAAGCTAGGAGGTTTGGGGAGTCAGATTTCTTCCCCTGCACCTTGCACTCTGCTGAGTCAGGCTGTGTCTTGGAGCTTTTCTACCTGGAAGGCAGGCGGCCTGGGCCTAGGTCCAACCCTGAGTGCATTAGGCACAGGCAACAAGAATCTGGGGGCGGGGGAGAGCCGAAGGCTCCTGTCTCCAGTAGTCTGAAACAGAGTCCAACCCTTCCCCTTTCAAGCCATGTGTATGTCTTGGTAGAAGACCTAACTTTTCTGAATCTCCATCCCTTAAGAATTCCTATAGGAGCTGGGCGCCGGTGGCTCACACTGATAAGCTACTCAGGTGGCTGAGATCTGAGGCTTGTAGTTCAAAGCCAGCAGCAAAGTCTGTGAGACTGTTACCTACACTAAAGCTTACTCAGAAAACTGGAAGTGGTGATGTGGCTCAAGTGGTAGAGCACTCACCTTGTGCTGAAGAGCTGAGGGACAGATCCCAGGCCCAGAGTTCAGGCCCCATGACCAAAAACCAAAAACAAAAGAATCCCCATAAGGCTCTCAGAATTCTGGGTTATATATTTAGCCTACCAGAGGCGTAGATGGTGGGCAAGGCAGGGTGCCATACTATCACTTTCGTGCCTTAACTTGTCTTATCTCTATAATGGGTTGAATAACATTGGTCTCACATGAAGAAAGGACAGAGAGGGGGAAGGAGAATCCCAGGAAGGCTTGGAAATAAACAGTGGTAGTAGAGGAGGGTCCTCTGTGGTCAGAGGCAGCAAGCAGAAGCAGGATCTGTTGGGGAAAGCAGGTCCCCCCTCCCAGTCCCCCTTGCCCCCCCTCCCGCCCATTCTTTGCCTCTCATGGTGTCTGAGCATCCTGGGCTTTAAGTTCTGAGTCAGGACCTTATATGTATAGCTTACCTCCTACACTCAGAGAGTAACAGTGACTTTCTTGGCATCATCAGCCAGCTGGAAAGAGCGCAACCTCCACTCTGGAGCTCTAGACCCCAGGTCCTCAGCCTTTCCCCTCACGCTAAGTTCCCGTCTTTCAGCTGACCCAGGGGAGATAGGGTGGGGTGGGGGATGTGTGGGGGGAGTGGTAAGAAAGCCAGCCAAGGTGGAATTGATAAAGGAAGAGGGAGGGAGCAGGGAGGAAGAGGTATTTTTACCTTGAATTATTATTTATTAAATGTCACCACGGCTTCGGCTTCACAGCACTTGGGATCCAAGTAGACAAATCAATGAAAATAATTATAGTCAACATCCTGCCTTCCTACTTCTCCCCTCCCTTACCCCCTCAGCTCCCTGGGCTCTCTGAGAGGTTGCTACCTCAGTCTGTACTCCAGCCTTGGGGGATGTGAAGAGAGGAGGGAGCAGGGTGGTGACCCCTCCAACCTGGGCCTTTTTTCACTGGTTTGCAGGCAGCTCAGACTGGTTGGGGCTGGAATCTTGGAAGGAAGGGCCAGTCTTATAGCAGCAGCATCAGAGAAAACAAGGCAGAGGTGAGAAGAGAGAGAGAGAGAGAGAGAGAGAGAGAGAGAGAGAGAGAGAGAGAGAGAGAGAGAGACAGACAGACAGACAGACAGACAGACAGACAGACAGACAGACAGACAGACAGACAGACAGACAGACAGAGAGGTAGGTAACTCCTCTAGGGACTTAAAAACTAGGAAAGAGCCTTTTTTTTAATTCTTAGAAGCCATTTATGGCTTAAAAATGAAAGCTTCTAACAGTTTTTGTATTTTGACTCAGGTGATAAGATTACTTAAAGCTACATGAATGATGTCAGCTGGAGTTATCCAGCCAGCCAGCCATCTATCCACCCATCATCCATCCATGGTGGTGGGTAGGTGACCCTGTCTACATAGCCTTTTCCACCCTTGAGAGCTGTGATTGCTCCTTCAGGTAAGGATGCCGTTGGTTACCTGTCTTAGGTACTTCCTTATTCCCAGGGCTTCCCAGGGCTCACACCTTTGCAAGTGAACATCTCACTAAACCCCTCAAGGTGGTTCCCATGTCTGCCAGCTACTGGCTTTGTGCTGGGACCCACCTTGGCTGATTTCCCATGTGACCTGAGTCACCAGTTTGAGCCTCAGTTTCTCCCTGGTTACAAGAGGGTGGGGGGCACAGGATCAGCTTTTTGTGATTGTTGGGAGGTTGAAGAGGAAAGATGACTTGCCAGTGTTGGCTTTGCTTGGGGAGGGGCAGAGCTGGGAGACTAAACCAGGGCTGTTTAGACCTAAGCCCGGCCTTCTCACTGTTTGCTGGGACCTGGGGTTTCTGAGTGGTGGCACAGAGGATCACAATAGTGAACTCAGTGCCCACCCCAGCCTCCTGGGGGCCTCCTGGCCAGCATGTGGTGGGTGCCTAGCACTCCTTGCCCTGGTGAAGGCTCAAGACCCATCAGCATGACTTTTCCCAGGAGAATCTGTTCTGACTCTGTAGTGGTGATGGAGAAACACACCCCTTAAAGATATCTGATGTCTTTAAAGAAGTCACTGTCAGTTTCCTTTCAGACCAAGCAGATGGAGAACATAAGGAGAAGGGGAGACAGGATTTAATGAATGATCCTTGGAGTGCCGGATGCTTTGTAAATGAGCTCTTTTCCTTTTCTCTCCCGACAAGCAGTACAAGATGTTGGGCTCTTCAACTGATTCTGGGTAAAGAAACCGAGGTGCAAAATAAGTTAGACAAATAAGTTAGAGCAGGGTAGGACAATGTCAATCCTGGGTTCTCAGGTGCTCAGCCTTGCCCACAATACAAAGCCAAACAGGAAAGCAATCATCGGCTTTATCTGCTCGGCAATCTGCAGCAGTTCCTGAATCTGTTGGGGGCTCAGGCTCATCATGTAATTTCTCTCTCTCTCTCTCTCTCTCTCTCTCTCTCTCTCTCTCTCTCTCTCTCTCTCTCTCTCTCTCTCTCTCTCTCTCTCTCTCTCCAGTATCTTCCACGTTATTCTTCTCTTCAGCCTGGAGTATAGCAGAGAGCAAAACAGGAGCTTGCTTCCCCTCACCTGCTCTGGTCCTTACCTCCTGGCCCCTTGTTACGGCCTCAGCCAGGCATCTGTCCCCATTAGACCCTGTCCAGCCAACCAGTGGCCTCCTGGTTGGTGGTTTCCATAGCAACTCTGGAACTCCTACCTTCAGCATCACTCATTCACTCAACAAACGAAACCAGGACCAGATGTGCCAGGTACGAGTCTAGGTACTGGAGATAAAGCAATGAGCAAAAACAACAACAACAAAAACCTCCCTGCTCTCAGGTTGCTCATACGGTTCACATCCAAGTGGGATGGTGGCTGTAAAGAAGTCTAAGGTAAGGAGTCAGTGATCAAGAGAAGTGAGAGAGGGGAGAGATTAGCATTGAGAAAAGGGGTTGGGGTGGGACAGCCACCTCTCCACTATTTGCTATGGGAGGCCATCTTCCTGTCCTCCCAGCTCTTTCTGCTCACCTGATTTCCTTGGCTCCTGGACCATTTCTTGGTCTTAGGGGATCCCTGACCTTGTTCATCTTTCTTCCTGTAGGTGTTGACTGTCCCTTGGCTGTTGATGGCCCTGCCCTTCCAATTCAGGAAGAATGCTTACATTCCCTGAATGTAAGCATTGAGATCCCCATTGCTGCTCCTGACCTCCAGGTGTGGTGATTCATCTGTCTTTGTCCCTTCACGCACACCTTGGCCTCCATCCACAGTAGAGTGGAATTTGAATCTGGTCTTCAGGACGTAGAACCTCCTTGTCCTGTAGCTTTGTGGACAATTCAGCCTTCAGCTTTTTTTTTTCTTCTTATATCAGAGGCCCTGGGTAAAATATCTGCGCCACCTGGCACCGTGCTCCCGAATTTGTGGGAATACCCTTGTGTGTGCTGAAGGATGTCCAGGTGTCTTCCTTGTCCACCCCCCGGCAGCACCCTCTCTGTAAGCCCCAAACACATGCGCCAGTATTTCCCTTTCACAGCTCAGGAACTGTGGATCAAGTGCAGCTCTCCTGTCTTGTTGGATTTGAGAGATCGGGTACTTGGGGTGTTGGGGAGGGGTTGGGACAATTTTAGCAGCTACTTGCCAAAGAAACAAGCAGTTCCCTGAAGGGTGAAGGAGAGCTCACTGCACCAAAAAAGCCGGGATTCTCAACTCATCCTCCAAAGGAGAGGAATTAGGTGCACACATAGACAAGGCTGCAGGAGGGCTGGACTGCACAGGTCAGACTGAGCAGACTGAAGTTCTTATTGGCCCAGGGGACTAGAGAGAGCCTGCCTCCCAATCAATCCTATTGGGGGAGGAGGTGAGCTGACCCCCACTAATATTCATTCATTCTCCTGTTAAGACCACTAGGCTGCCTATTGGAGCAGCATGAGGAACGAAAACAGAACCCCAAGCAAAACATTCCACTGCAAGCTGTGGAGGGAAAGAAAATATGCCATAGCAATGCATATTAAGTATATCTGACACTGTGTGCAATATATTTTCAATGCCAGGCAACTTGTTAGCTTCCTAATATGTATATTCTGGGATGTTTGCAAATATGTTACAACTGCTCTCAGCAAACAGCTCGGCAGGCATGCTGGAGAAGTTCCCCGGTTAAAAGCTGATGCTGCTTCTGGCTTTTCAAATCCAGCACCTTGGGTGGGTGGGTGGGTGGCTACTAGAGCAGCTCATTTCATTCTCAGCCTTTCTTTATCACAGACTGACAGACAGTCAATAGATGAACAGACATGCCTGCTCAGTTCTGACCTGTGCAGTCCTCTCTGCTCAGGCTGTCTGTCATAAGATCCTGCAGTATTGGGGGCCCATCCTATGGCAAAGAGAATTGAGGTCCCCGGAGGAGAGGCTCTGGCTGAAGCCACTGGTGCAGGAGATGGCAGAGGTAGGGACTGGTTTGTATTCTGTATGTTCTGATGGGCAGTCAAGAGTTCAGGGAAGAGGCTGCACCCATCACTCCCCCTACTCTCCCTACCCATCCTCAACCAGCCAGACCAGAAATCTGAGAAGGAAGGAAGAGAAGTACCCTTCTCTCAGGCCCCAGGGTGGGCAAAAGCCTCAGTCTTGGTCTCTGTTCTCCCCTGAGCTCACCACATTACAGAGAAATGGGTGCAGGCATTGCCCATCAGCCACAGGTAAGCTGTGATAAGGGTTCGAAGTCCAGTACTACCAAGGCCACCTAGAGATGCCCCAATTTGGCCTAAGGAACAGAGCCTGGGGACTCACCCCAATCAAAGGAAATCCCCAGCCGGCCCTGGCTTTATAATCTGACTGCAGATCTTGACTGGGTAACCGGCCGGGTCATTTTAATTTTCCAGAAGCTTTGGACTTTCCTTTGGATCCTTAATCAGATAAGGGGATCTGTGTGTGTGTGTGTGTGTGTGTGTGTGTGTGTGTGTGTGTGTGTGTGTGTGTGTATGTGTGTGTGTGTGTGTGAGACTCATAGTGGTATCTGAGCTCCTTTCCTCTCTTCCCATCCCCTTTCCTCTTCTCTCTTCCCCCCTCCCTTCCTCTCCTCTCCTCTCCACTTCTTTCTTCTCTCTCTCACCCCTTGCCCCCCATAATCACTTCCCATCTCTTCCAGAATGTTTAGTGGAGTATAGACCTGAGGATGGAAGAATTTCATCGGGAAGCAGGGCCGGCCTGTGTCTCCTCTTCCTGTTGCTTTGAAGATGCTTTTGCATTGGAGACAGAGCATTTTGGGGGAGGGAGGGGACCATCCCCCCACCCCTCTGGAAAAGATATTTTTGCCAAACACATAACACCATAGCCCAGGGCTGCCTGTGCTCAAGTTGCAGCATGGAGCTGAGGGGAATGAGTGCCTGGAGAATTAGAGGAGGAGGAATGGCGGGGGGCTGGTGACAGTGCCAGGGGAGAAAGCCTAACAGAGCATCTCCATCAGCTTATGCCCTAATACTTGCTAGAAAGCTCTTGTCTTGCCTTGCAGCCTGTCTCCCTGAGGAAGCTCAGTTGGGCTGGAGTCAGCCATCTGTTGTCTGGAGCCCCCAGCCCCCTCTTGCCTCTGATGGCTACTGGCCCCCCTGGTAGTGGGCATTCTACTCAAGCAGGGGCCTGGCCCTTGAGATGAAGGTTCAGCTGGTAGTGGCGGAAGGGGAAACAAGGGTTAATCTTTGCTGTATCCTACTCTTGTGTCCCATTCATCTGGGCACCACTGTGCCTGGCAGGGTGCTTTACAGACGGCAGGTACTTTATAAATGTTTGTGGTTCCAAACAGAAATTAAAGGCTGGACCGATCACCTGAGGCTTTCCAGCCCTGAGAACCCTGGGTCTGACGATGTGTGCTGATGTGATCACAGCATGGGGCACTGGGAAGAAGAATAAATCAGAAGTGAGGTGGACAGTCTATGCTGATCGGCTCCTGTCCCAGGTCTTCTGAAGAGAACCACTCTCTATGGAGAGTCATTCTGTCTCATCACTACAAGTAAAATTGTGGGGTCCCAGGATGGCTTGGCCCAGGGCCTTAAGTCAGTCTGAAGCCAGTTAGAAAGCCACCTCAGAGGTATAGTGAGGGGATGTAAATCTCAGTTGCCTTCAACAGCATGTAATGGCCAGAGAATGAAGATCATTGGCATGGTATCAAAGCTGGGTCAGCCATCCTTGGAACTTTGGACCTGACAGGAAGTGTTGTGTTGTAAGGATTTCAGTTAAAGCAATCCCAGCCTTTATAATTGTAAGCTTGTCCATTAGCTCATTCATTCATTCATTCATTCATTCATCTGCCCAGTGACCATTTCATGAGGGAACACTGGACATGGTCCAGACGATCTTTGCAGAAGAGCATCTGAATCTTGCTGCCTCAGACCTGGCTCTGGCTGGATATCTTTGCTCTTTGAGCATTTTGTCAGCCCTCTGGGGTAATGTTCCTGGTTCTCACAGCTCCCTGGAGATCCACACCTAAGCCCCTAAGCCCCACACCTAAGATGTGCTCAGCACATCTCACCTGGCCTGGCTTCACGGATGGAGCTCAGGTTCACTGCCCAGTGTGAAATGCATGCTAGGTGCACCGTACGAGTGTGTGTACCCTCCCCAACAGGCAGAGATTCTGGGAGTGTGCCTCTGGCTTGCCGATCTACCTGTCCATGGGTGGTCTGGAACTCTGCACTTCTTTCTGTGGCCTCAGCCATGTCCAGCACAGGACCAACTGTCCTCAGTGAAGGGACAGGTGTGAGAACTCAGCTCAGTTTCTGGCTCAGTTCTGACAGCTGTTGACCTTGGTTTCTGGCAGCTGGGTCATCAAGGGCCTGCCCAGGGTCTCTGGGAGGCCAGTTTCTCTGGGGAGAAGAGTCTCTCCAGGAAGAGGGTCTGTCCTCACCGTATCTCCCCATGTTATGTTGTCATATTGCCCTGTGTTCACCTGCCCTGCCCTCATCCCCCTCCCCTACTGGCTTCTGGATCTCCCCCTATGGAGGCCCCATGCCAACTGCTTCTCTGATTGCAGCCTTCAGGTCTGACTCACGACACTGACCCAGAACCAGCTGGGTAAAGCCAAGTCCACAGGAATCAATCTGCATGCTTGTCTGTGATTCCTTTTTCCTCCTTCCCTCCCTCTACCCTCCCTCTCTCCCTCCTTCTTCCCTTCCTCTCTCCCTCCCTCCCTCCCTTCCTCTCTCCCTCCCTCACCCCCCCCCACCCCCCTCCTCTTCTTTGGAGCTAATGCTGGAGCTTTAACTCAGGGCCTGTGCTCTGTCTCTTAGTTTTTTTTTGTTTTTGTTTTTGTTTTGCCGGTCATGGGGCCTAAACTCTGGGCCTGGGCACTGTCCCTCAGCTCTTCAGCTCAAGGCTAGTGCTCTACCACTTGAGCCATAGTGCCACTTCCGGACTTTTCTGCTTATGTGGTGCTGAGGAATCGAACCCGGGCCTCATGCATGCAAGGCAAGCACTCTACCACTGAGCTATTTTCCCAGCCCCTGTCTTAGTTTTATTACTCAAGGCTTGCACTCTTATCATGTAAACTATACCTCCACTTCCTATGTTTTGGTGGCTAATTTGAGATAAGAAGCTCATTGATATTCCTGCCCAGGCTGACTTTCGACTTCAGTTCTCTGATCTCAGCTTCCTGAGTAGTTAGGTTTATAGGCGGGAGCCACTCATGGCTTGTCTGCAATTCTAAATTTTGATGAAAGTGGACAGGGAGGAATGGATGAATGCCCAGGAGCCCAGGAAATACCTTCCTAACCTGTAAACTGAGGCTGAGTGTGCAGGGCCACCCCTGGGGATGGTTCCACGCAGGCTGATCTCCCTCATAACAGGCTGGGGTGGGGAGCTGGACTTGGGAGTGTCGGAGCTGCTTGTCCAGGGCCCTGGGCAGAGGTGCCACAGGAGCAATAGGCATTCCTGGTCCCAGTAGTATAGCCTCTCCCCAGCCTCCCTCCTACCCTGACCCATACTTGCTCTGCTTCCATGATCAGTGGGTGAAGTAGAAAACTACCTGAGTCTTAGGGGGTGTCTTTGTGCCTTTCTCTGGCTGCTCACGGACCCTGCAGCTGTCCCTGGCCATATGTGGCTGCCTGACTCTCTGAGATAGGAGGGGATGAGGGTATGGTGATGGGCCAGGGGAAAGGACACTGGGCTCAATTCTACTTCCCACAGGGCATGGCAGTTGGCATCAGGATGAAGGTAAGAGAAACAGTCATTGATTTGGAGGTGGAACCTGGTGTGGAATCACAGCTCCTGTGTATTGAGCTCCTCCTGTGAGTCAGGTAGTTTGCAAGTTGCCGTAGACACATTATCTCACGTAATCATCTCACCAATCCCTGAAAGTAGGTGGGAAAGCACTGCTGTGTTCTCCCTTCCCTGAAGCTCAAAGAAGTTCAGCTACTGCTCACAGCCACACAACTAGGTGAGGTAAAGGCTGGGATGTAAACTAGGATGTTTTGATTTCTAGGGTTTTGGCCCTTGTCAGAGGCTTCCATGATGGGGTAGAAGGGCTATTAACCTCTTAGCTCAGAGTCTCACACTTGACTCCACCCTGGACAGTTAAGAACAACAGGATAGTGGGAAGGCCTTTGCAGATGATCTTGGTGCAGATGATCATGGACCCACTGGAGTTTCCAAGCCATCTGGAGCTCAAGAGAGGATCAATGGAATGCAGCACAGAAGCAGCCTGAGGCTGCGTGGTCCAGCAGAGAGCCAAGGGCTTGGCATGGGCTGGCTACAGGAAGGTGCTTATGGATGCAGCACTCTGCTCATGGTGGCTGCTCAGTTAGTTTCTGATCAACAGCCTACAGGCTTCCTGTGAAAGTTGTATTGCTCTGACGACACCTCTTGCATAAATAGGGAACCAGTGTACCTCTTTTGAGCATCAACTCTGCAGTGAGTACTGGAGAGTCTTTGGGCTGTCCCCCAACCTCCTGGGGGAATAACACAGAGGAAGGAAGCCCCATTCCCCATTTCCTGCAGATGCACAGGGTCCTGTCCTTCTCTAGTATTCCTGCAGATCCCCTGCCCTAAAGTGCATTCTTAATTCTACTTTCTACTTTCCTTTCGTAGTGTTCCCTGCTCCTTTCCTGCTGGGATGTGTTTCATCCTCTTGTGGCCACATCCATGTTTGAAAGTGGTGGCGACGAGTTGGGCACATGGCTCTTGCCTCTAGCCTCTAAGGCCTCCATAGTTACTGGGTGGAGACCTTGAGCTCTACAGAGAGCTACGGAGACCTTAAGTCCAGACTTCCGTCTTGCTGACTAAGCTGTGTGAGCTCCAGCAAGCTCGACTCTAGCTGGAATCTGATTGCCAAAGGAGAGTCAGAAAGGACTCAGTGACCCAGCCCCACTCAGTCCCCAGCTCCTTTCTAACCAAGCCATCTGTCTTCTCTATCCCTGGCTGCGAATCACCTGGGATGAGTGATTCCTGGCTATTTCCCATGTTGTGTCTCTGTGACACTGGGTAGGTTCTTCACCTCCCTAAACCTCCATCTATGAAGGAATAATACTTTTGTGGGCTGTTGGGGGAATTAAATGAGATAATGTGTGCGAGCAAGTCAAGCCCTCATCCAGCCACCAGCACAGTGTGGGTAGGGGGAAGATCCTAGGCTGCGTGGCCATCCTCCCCCTCCTCCCCACCCCTGCTGCTCACGTTCCTCACTGCCTTGGGATTTAGAATCTCTTACAAGCAATGCCACTGACCCAGCACTTGGGCAAAGCCTGCTGGGATTTGGGAAGTCACAGGGGTCAGGGCCAGGACAGGAGCTGTGGCTATGTGTTTTCGGGATGATTGTTTCAGAGACCTTGGATGGGTCCCCAGCTTTGACATGAATTCTCTGAGTGACTGAGCTCAGTGTTTGCCCCTTTGAGCCATGATTTTCTCTTCTGTGGAAAGAGTTGGGATTCACCACTCTTAGTCACTTTTTATTTTCTGAACTATGGCTTGAATTCAGACTTTTTTAACCCCCCCAAGGCTAGCACTTTACCACTTGAACTATAACTCCACCTCTGGCTTTTGGGGAGTTCATTGGAGATAAGAGTCTCACAGACTTTCCTGCCTGGGCTGGCTTCCCACCATGGTCCTTAGAGCTCAGCCTTCTGAGTGTCTAAGTTACAGCCCTGAGCCACTGGTACTTGACTCCTAGCCTCTCTGGACTCCATGTCTATATTCCTGATCTTCCGCAAGTCTTGGTAGAGACAGCTGCCTGGGTTCACTACCGATCACAGACCTTTCCCTTCTCCTGCGCCCCTTCCACCTAGTCCTGACTGCAGTAGGGGAACTTCTTTACCATCCTAGAAAGCAGGCAGGGCCTGCCTTGTCTCCCTGCACACTCTCTTCTTCCTTCTTCCCTTCCATCCTTTGCCCACTGTTGGGTCAGCCCTGGTCGAGGTGCTGCCACACAGATGGACAGAGTTTACCATTTCGAGGTGCTTGCTCTGGGGCAGACAGTGTCCATGAAGACATCCGCAGCATGCTTGGGAGGTGGGTGATGCTCTAGATCCACAAAGGAAGCAAGGACACATAAGGGAGAAGGGACAGGGGAGGCCAAGAATCTGCATGGAACAGGCAGTGGAAGTAGATCTCGAAAAGCCCTGTGGACAAGAGAGGGAGCAGGTGTGTGGAGCATGAACGCTGGCACGTGCAAAGGCACGGAGGCATGAAGGCCCAGAAGGTATAAGGCCCATGTGGAGCGGAGGGCCTAGGCTCTTGTGGAGACCATGTCCAGCACAAGGGTCAAAAGGGGTATTGGGCTGATTGGGAGGGCAAAGTGTTCCTCACCTGTTCTACACAGACCATCTGTCTATGAATGACGCTTACAGTGGTCACTCGCTCTCTCAATGCCCACTCTAATTCAGGGGCCATTCCGCATCCTTTTGTCCTCTCCAGCCTCTGTGAGGGGCACATTCTCAGCACCCCATTCTCCTGATGAGGAAACCAAGGCACAGAGAAGCCGAGTTACTTGCAGAGGGCCACACAGCTTGCAAGAGTCAAAGACTGAACTCCAGGTAGTCTGGCTGAATGCCTGTGCTCCCAGCCACCATGGGGGTGCAGGCTCAGAGGTAACCCTCTGTTCTGGGATGAGGGTCTCCCTCCAGGTCCTCTCTCCCTTTGACTGATTGGATCATCCTCTCCTCTCACCCATGCTCTCAGACAGACAGTCAGGGACAGCAGCCAGGAGCCAGATTTTTGGGGTAGGGTAGGGGCATCTGGGCTCGGATCTGAACATCTGCCTCCACTTTGATCCGATTACACCCATCCTCTTTCCACTGGCAGGAGGCTGCACCTGTTTCCCACCATCTTAATTAAGCTGCATTTTGGTTTTTATTCACTTCATGCCAGGGTGGGAAGAAGGGTCCGATGTACAAATGAGGACTGTCAGGGGAGAGGTGGGAGCTGACACTGAGAAAGGGGTAGCCCCGACCAACGCCTCCAACTCCCATACCTCCAAGCCCCCCTCACTGCCCAACAAGCCCGGCCTGCAAGGGCCCGCCTTCCACAATCTGTCACTTACATGTTCCACTCCCTTCCGCCATGCCTCCCAGCTCAGACTGTTAATATTTTAGAGCCTCAGTTTCCTCATCTGTAAGGTATGGTTCAAAGTACTTGCTGTAAGGAATTCATGGGTGACAAATGATATTCCATGAGGCCTTGAATCTGAGGTCATTACATTCTCCATGCTTTCTAGCTCTCCTGGCTCCATTCTATGCTCTGGCTTTGATGCTCTTGTCTTTGCAGAGTCTGTCTGGATTTATCAACAGAATGGGACTTCCTTGAACTTACAGTGTGTGTATGTGCGTGTGTGTGTGTGTGTGTGTGTGTGTGTGTGTGTGTATGTGTGTGTATGTATGTGTGTGTGCGTGTGCACGCATGTGTGAATACAGGGCTTGAACTCTGGGCGCTGTCTCTCATGTTTTTGTTTTTGTTTTCCTCATGTCTGGCCTTGGCTGGCTCTCTCCATCCTTGGGACAGGTATAGGGAGGGAGGGGACAGGTATAGGGAGGGAGAGGACACCTGGGTTGGGATGCTAGGAAGAATGGCCAGGCAGGAGACAGGGTTTTTCTCTTCCCTCCACAGGTTGCATTTACTTTCCTAACAGGTCAGTGAGCTGAAAGCAAATTCTAAGACCTACCCTGGCAGTAGCCGCAGCCACCACTGAGCTCCGGGCTCCACCCATCAGTCAACCATCAACATGGTAGCCTGGGATGGCAGTGCAGGCCTAGGGCTGAGTGAGGCCATGGGCACTGCTAAGAGGAGTTGCTGCTACCACATCTGGCAGCCAGCTTGGATGGGGCATGGTAGGAGCTGAGCAGGAGGCACACCACACACACCTACCTGTCTGGGAAATGGGGGCACCTGATTTCAAATCCCAGCTTGCCAATCTCCCCCTGGGAGACTTGGACCAAGTTCTCCCAGCTCTGGGCCTCATTGACAGAATGGGTACAGTCGCTTGCCTGCGTTACAAGGCTCTAGGAAGGATTTTTTTTCATAAAAGATCAGTATGAGCCAGGTGCTTGTGATCCTAGCTATTTGGGAGACTGAGGCAGGAGAATCTTGAATCAAGGTCCTATACAGCAAGACCGTGTTTCAAAACAACAACAACAACAAAAAATCAAACAAAATTGAAATTTTGAACACCATTCTAAATGTGACTATGATTACTGATTGCTCTAGATACCATGCCCCCCCCAACCAAAATTAGTATTTGCTCTTTGTGATTGGCTTATTTCACTAGCAATGTTTCCAAAGGTATTGGCCCAGAGACAGGCCTGTCTTCCTCTTATGTGAATAGATAGCCCAGCCAGGCAAGCAATGGATGCTTGGGCGGGGAGGGGGGGATCTCAAGGCCCAGATTTGATACCTCAGAAGATGCCTTGGGAAGGTCTCATTGAGCCTGGTAATCTTGCCCCTTCCCGGAGATGGGGACAGAGTAGAACAGCCAGTAACAGCGTCTTGAAGGTCACACACCTGCTCAGGCACACAAGCCTGTGTGCTGTGGGTCTCCAGGGCTCCAGGACCTTTTCTTTCTTTGTCAGTCATGGAGCTTGAATCCAGGGCCTGGACACTGTCCCTGAGCTCTTTTACTCAAGGCTAGCATTCTACCACTTTGACCCACAGCTCTACTTCTGGTATTCCAGTGGCTAATTGGAGATGAGAGTCTTAGGGACTTTCCTGCCCAGGCTGGCTTTGAACTGCAATCCTCACATCTTACTCTCCTGAGTAGGGTCTGAGGATCCTACTCCCCTGAGTAGGTAGGATTACAGGCATGAGCCACCAGTACCAGGCAAAGAGGAGCCTTTCCATCCTGACTTTAGTTCAGGAGGCAGAATCCTCTCTCCCTGGTCTGCAGAGCCCCTACAGGCCAAAGGATACAGGGATACTGTGCAACAGCACTACCGGGAACCCAGCATGCTCTTCTTTCTCCTGTCTTTGGGATCTGGAGGAGGCAAATACCCTCTGGGAGCCCTGTAGCTTTGCTCTCTGACCTCTGGAGGAAGTCTCAGTTGTAAGACAATCCCCTGTGTTGGAGAAACCGGTAGTCCTAACCAGAAGTCTTAACAGCTTCCCCAACTCCAGGATCCTTTGATTCACAGGCAGGTCAGTGGAGGCCCTGGGATCCCAGACCCCTGCTAAGAGAGTGGATGAGTACATGAGCATCCAGGCTGATACTTTCCTCCCTCCTCACCACCTCAGCCCTGCAGATCCCATGCCATTTGCTTTTAAGAAACTCCCCAGAGTCAACATTCTGGGGAGCCCAGGGAACAGCTGTCTTCAGGCTCTGGAAGAGGCCCCGTGCCCTGGAAGAGGTCAGCTGTTGCCACCTTAAAGCCCATTAAGGTTGCATGAGGTTTAAAATGTGAGTGAGACCCAAAGGCGGCTGGGTCTATAATAAACCTCTCCATTTAGCTGCTCCTTCCGCACTCACTGGCCGGTGTGGTGGAGACATTAGGTGGTAGCTAATATCACTTATTTATTACAGAGCACTCAGGCAGCTGCTCTGGGTTTCTGCCTAGAGTGGCCTCCTCCCTCTCCCCCTGTCCCCAAGCTTAAGCCACACCTCCCTGCTTTGTCCTCTCCTGCCATGCCCTGTTGAACTGCCCAGGGGTGGTGTTCAGGGGGCAGGTCCCGAATGGCCACACAGGGACTCGGATTGGAATGTCATTCTTATATCAAGGTTCCAGGAAGGAAAATAAACCTGGCAGACAGGGGAAAATGGGCAAAGCTAGGGAGGATGGGCATTATCTGTCCCTATCTATTTTTCTTTCTTTCTTTCTTTCTTTCTTTCTTTCTTTCTTTCTTTCTTTCTTTCTTTCTTTCTTTCTTTCTTTCTTTCTTTCTTGCTTGCTTGCTTGCTTTCTCTTTCTTTCTTTCTTTCTTTCTTTCTTTCTTTCTTTCTTTCTTTCTTTCTTTCTTTCTTTCTTTCTTTCTTTCTTTCTCTCTCTCTCTCTCTCAATCTCTCTCTCTCTCTCTCTCTCTCTCTCTCTCTCTCTCTCTCTCTCTCTCTCTCTCTCTCTTCCTTCCTTCCTTCCTTCCTTTCTTTCTTTCTCCTTATGTCCAGTCCTGGGCTATGCCAGAATTAGAGGACTCGGGTCATGGTGAAGTAATCATTACCCAGCCATCTGGAGCATTGGGGCCTTTAGCTACCCTAGCTCGTGGTTTCCATTTTCTAGTTGAGAACACCGGGAGGTTAAGTGCTGTTCCCCAGGGCTCACTCAGTGCTTAGATGATGCTTGAACTCAGCTCAGAGCCCAGCCTTCCCTGAGTGGGTCCCACGTGATCAGCCACATGTACTCTGAGCAGATCAGGTGGTTCTGGCCTTGCTCAGGTACCCTATCTTTCCTGACAGTCTCTCAGTAGGGGTTTGGTTTTGTGCCTTAAGTCCATTTCCATTTGTCCTAGGGGCTCTGGCCAGCATCTGGCCACCCCCAGCTTACCTGGCTCTCCTGGGCAGTGGTGACATCAGACTTGTCTTGTCCTGTCACCCCCCTCATCCACTACCCCCCTATCCTCCCCACCTCTGGGCTGCAGCAGCAGCTGCCTGGCTAAATAATTCATGGGGCCTTGTTTACTCTTCCCTGCCTGGCTGATAGTGGTTCTCAGATCCCACCAGAGTCCCTTCTAGGTCCGGCTGCACTGGCTTCTACCCCAGTCCCTTAGTTTGGCCACCACAAAGCTGCTGCAGAAGTTGAGCTCTGCACTGGCCATGAATCATTCAGGCCCCCTTTTGGCTGCAGCAAGAGTGTATATTAGGGCAGGAAGGACAGGACAGTCTGAGCCATGGGGTCTGTCCCATGTGGGGTCCACACAGAGGAAGCTCATGAGAGATGAATTCTCTGTATCTCCATCTGAGCTGAAAGCCATAATGTGTTGCAATTAGTCTTCTGTCCATCATGAGCTCTGGGGACTGGAGTATGACATCCTCAAATTTGGTTCCGGCTACATGTTGATCAGCAGGCAGGTCTACCTCAACCAACAAGGCCACCAGAGTCCTGGCGGAGTCCTCTCGGGTAGTTCCACATTGGCAATCTCTTCCTCTGCAACATGGGGGAGGGGATCAGAATGGTGACCACCTCTCAAGTCTGCTTTGCATGCACAGGAAGCAAACCTGTACAGCCACCCAGCTGGAAGGTACTGAGTGCTCTCATGCATAGCATTCTGTGGGCTTGGTTCACTTGGCCACCTCTCCATTGTCCTGGGAGCTTCTCAAAGGAAAGGTATAAGATTGTATTTTCCCTGGTCTCTCTAGAAACTAGCTGGTTAGTTGGGTACTCTGCCCGTAGGTGCTTGGTAAATCCTGGTGGAGTGAATGAATGAGTGAATGAGGAGTTGCTCTTCAGAGAGGCACCAGGATGATTTGTAAGGCAGTGAGTCAGCCCCTTCTTGCAGGGAGTGTCTGGTGCACCACGATTCATCAGACATGCCTCGATAGCTTGCATACTCTCCATAGCCTCCTCCTTGCTCATTAAGCTACCCTGGGGCTTGGCTTCCAAGAATAAATATGGCTCTAGGGGGGAGTGGGGAATCCTAGACGACAAAGTTGGCACTGATGACAATACATGCCACAGTGATGATAAAGAGGCCAACTCTGTCCAGGTGAGGTGGGAAAAGCAGCAGAAACAGCTGGTTCTCAAGTCTAGTCTACCAGATATTGAGCTTCTCAAGCAAAGGGAAGGGTGGTCCTTTCTTCTGTATTCCTAGCACCTGGCACATAGTAAGTCTACCATCGAAGTGTATTAAACAAGTGGCCATACTTTGTCCTTGGATAATCAGGCAGTCTCAGGATCTAACCCCTTTCCAATCCAGCTCACCAACTTCTCAATCTCCTGAGCCTGCTTCTGCAGCCCTTGTCTCTTAGACTCTGCCTCTGTTTCTCCAGTCATAAAAAAAAAACGGGTCAAATGAGTTGCCTTCCTTCCTCTGGAACCTCCTCCAACTAGCAAGTTCTAGCATCAGTGCTATCAGAGGGCAGATGGGGACTGGACAAAGAGCTGGAGGAGGGGGCTACCTGACTGGACTGGATCCCTGCTCCCCCTGGGGCTTCTGGGATCCAGTCAAAGGGTACCATGTCCAGGCTGCTGAATGCTGATAAGTTATTTTGATATTTCTGTTGCTTTCAGGAAGACAGCTTCCAAGATTCAAGACCAGGTGGTTCTGGTCTTTTTTTGGAGGTGCTAATTAATAATTTAACTTCATATAATGATAATTTTATCTTGTTGCAGTTTGTGGATTTATGATTACCTCATCCATCCGGCGCTTGGTGCTTGCTCTGCACAGAAACGAGTCTCCTACTGCCTGCTGATTGTGCTGCTGAGAGAATTTCCCCCACGGGACAGGGGCGTGGAAAGTCTCCACTTAAACACACTGGGTGGTGCAATCCTGGTCTGTGGTTGGCTGGCTGCCTGGAATCTCTGAAGGGTTCGTATGTCAGGGAACAGGCCAGAGCCAGTGACCTATCAACTCTGGACATGGCGGTGTCTGTGAAGACCGGCGGCATGGGGAAGCCCGGTGTCACTAACTTTCACAGGGGGCAAAGCCTTCAGGACTGTGTCACAGCTGGCTCAGTCTCTCTTCATAGGGAACTGGGGGAAACACAGGGAGGGACTAATGTAGCCAGTTGAGGAGCCCTTATTTCTCCTGCTCCTAACTGAGTCACACTGTCTTCAAGGTAGAAGACTGACCCTTCATGCTCATCCCTGGCAAAGAGACCTAGCACATGGCAGGAGGTGGTCTTTGTGCCAAGGGATGGCTCAGAGGCAGCTCCCTGCCTGCCTTTCCTGCCAGCACTGAGACTCTAAGTACAAAGGGGAGTGGGGTGGGACGGTGGGACTGGATGTTCACATTGCCACCTCATGGTCCTTTCATCAGCAGTGGTGACATGGGTGTCTCTCTTGTGCAGAAATGGGTGTCATCTAGTTAGAATCAGCTGACTGGAAAAGGCAGCCCAGCTAGAACCAGAGGCAAAAGGAGCAGCCGAATTTTGCTGATGAGATGGGCCAAAACATTCCAGACAGAGAATCAAAGAGCAGTGCTGGTGAGCTGGAGGAGGGACTGGAGGAGGGACTAAAGGAGGGGTCTGGAGGAAGGGCCTGGAGGGGGTCTGGAGGAAGGGTCTTGGGGGAGGGTGTGGAGGAGGGTCTGGGGGAGGGTCTGGGAGAGGGGCTGTCTTGATACTATTTCCAGCCTCTGAAAGATTTGAAGCAGAGGCAAAACTGACCCTTTAGAGGAGACCCTTTGTTACCTGGCCTTCCATTTGGCCTCTTTCCTTAGGAGAGTCCTTTGGGGAGGGTGTGTGGGAAGGGTCTGTAGTCAGGCTGTGTGGAGAGCTCTGTGGGCTTCTCTGACTTCCAGGCTCCTCCTCTGTGCTCACTTGGATTCTCCCTCCATGCGCTCTCCACCCCTCTGTCCAACAGGACCCTCAGTTGATGCTAATGAGATGCTAATGTTGAAGACCAGATTGGCTGTGGCATCTGAGCGTCTTGGGACCCTCTTGACAGCTTGAGAAACCCCGCGGCCACACTGGGCAGCTCATGCTCTAAGCCGGATGCTCCTGCAGCAATTGTGCCTGTCACTTCTCATTAGGGCTGATGCCCACGGTACCTGCCAGGGGGTTATGGGGCAGAACTGGCCGCATTATCTCCCAGGGCCCCAGGGAGGCTGGTGCTGGTCTAGCAGGGACCTGGGGACCTGGAAGACTCCGGTGACAGCAGGACCAGGTGTTGTCCATTCTGGATCCCTTTGGCCATCTTGGAACGTGATATCTGTCATGCTCAGAGCAACATGGTGACCTTCATTTGATTCACCTCAGGGCCAGTGACAGTTTTTCTTCACATGTCCCAATTGTGGCACAAACTTTCACCCCTTGGATGCTTAGAATTCAAGATCCTTAGGGGCTAGGGGCATGGCTCCAATGGTACAGTGCTTGCCTAACACACTTGAGGCCCTGAATTCAATCCCTAGTACCACAAGGTAAAATAAAACATAGCAAAGAACCAAACAGAAAAACCTTAGAAGGTCAGAATGGAACAGTTCATAATGATCAGCAAATGCAGAGGGCTTAAAAAATCATCCTTTTAAAAATTTATTAGCATACAGTGGTTGTACTAGAGGGTTCTCATGGTGACATTTGAATGTAAGCATTGCAATTTCCTTTGCTATAAAAATTATCCAAATAAGACATGTACAAAGCCAAACATTCTTTTTAATGTCAGATAACTTGTAATAAAAATGAATGTTTCCCCCTCCCTCACTTTTTCTGTTCTGTTCTCAGGACAACACATTTTAAACTCTTTCAGCTGCTCTTCTTTGGCTGTTCATCTTCCTCATTCTAAATAATATATGTGTGCTGCTATCTCTTGCTTTATCAGTTTTAAACACTATCAACTTCCTGCTGCGGTGGATGAAGATCTTTTACTATGTTTTCTACTCCCCTCCTATCCCCTCCATCCTATTTAGAAAGTGGAAATGTGTCTCTCTTACAGTCAAGCAATGGGAGGTTTCTCTTATACATCATTTTCCCCCTCTGAGGTTACAGGAACAGCCAGAGGTTAGGAAAAATCCATCTGTGTCCTCAGTTCTTGACTCCCTTTCCAGTTCAGTGTGTGTGTGTGTGTGTGTGTGTGTGTGTGACTTGAATAGTCTCTGTGGAGAAAATCATCAAGAACCCAAGCTGTTCTCCCATCTCTTCTTTCCCTAGCACAAAGACTGTGCAGTTCATGTTGGGTAAATATACAAGGAAGGGCTTCCTCCTTTTCAGATTATAGAGAGTGAGAACAAAGCTTTTATCCCCCATCGTAGCATCTAACATTAATCACCTTGATGACTATATCCAGAGGCAATTCCATTTTTAATTGCATCATTTTCTTAACTCTTCCAAATGTTGCATTAGTTCTCCTCTACCATTAAGTATTAGTTATTTCTTCCTTATAAGCATGGTCTTTTTTATATATGTTTTTAATTGTAAAAATACTGTACTGAGAGGTTATAGTTGCATAAGGTAATGAGTACTTTTCCTATGGAGCATTGTTACTCCTCCTTTGTTTTTCCCCTACTATCCCTTCCCTCCCCACCTCCCCAACTCCTCCCTTCCCCCCCCCCACCAAGTTCATTTTCAACATAGTGTCTTGTACATCTCATTGTTACAATGGGTCAACCTGTAGCCTTGTTTCAGCATTTTATTTCCCTTCCCCTCCCCAAATTAGAAAAATGTATATACAAGATTCAGGGCACCGGAATCAAATACAGTGAAAACAGGGGTTATACCATGGGGGAAGAACACACAAAAGAAACAAAAAATCACATAGTACATTAAAAATACACTAAAAACAATAGCAAGAAAGAAAACCCATTTATGTCCCTATCTTGGGGTTCATTTTGCTTAACATCATCTTATATGGTCATATGTACATAGCTTTTGACCTTTTCTGCTTGTCCTAGACATTTACTAGTTATTGCAAATAAGGGAAACTATGGGACCTATGTTTCTTTGGGCCTGGATAAGCATGGTCTTATACCATCAGGGTATCTGTCAATCATTTCGCTTTCCCTGAACTCATTACCTCCTGGAGCTTTGAGTTTCTTGTTTCAAGCTGGCCTATTGCTTTCCAAAACTCCTGAAAACTTTTGTCCTGAGCATTTCCCCTGCCAGTGCCTTATGTTGAACCCTCTGTTTTCTGGACTCTACTTTCTTGATTTGCTTCTTATTTTTGCCGGAGCATATCCTGTGGTAGAATACCAAGCAATGGCATTTGCAGAGTAAGATTTCTCAATTCCTTACATGTCTTAAAAAATACTAATATTCTCAACATAGGTCTCACTATCAATCTAGGTTTACAATGCTGTATTGGAAACAACTCTCCTCTTAGTTTAAAAGGCACTGCTTTATTTTATCTGGTTTCCACGGTGGCACGTGGTAAGTCTTACAACCACGTTCCTTTGTATGAAATCTGTTCCCCGCTGCCATGGCCTGCACCCCACCCCTCAGAAGCTTTCGAGATCATTTCCTTGTCCATATGTTCTAAAATTTTACAAGAGGATGTCTGAGAACAGATCTATCCCATCCTTTAACACCAGGTGACCCAAAGCAAATACAACATCAGAGCAAGGGGCCTCTTTAGTGGGGAGGAGGGAGCTGCAATCGCTATTTAGCGAAAGAGTTGGCTAGTGGGCAAAATTCAGGGAATGAGTTCAGTCTACTGCCATTTCCTGTATGATTTTTCTTCGTGTATGTTTTTCATCGTTTGTGTTTTTTTTTTTTAATCCCTTATTTTTCCAGGTCTTTACCACTTTGATCTACTTTCCAGATTTCCTTGACTCTATTTTATAAAATTAGTTATGGATGCTATTTCCTATTTTGTTTTCAGTTTTCTAAAGACCTTTCTTATTCTCTATTTTTTCATAGTACCCTATATCTATATTATGCATGCAATATATTTTCTACATCACTTAGAATATTTGTTAGCATTTTTCTGTCTTTTTAGAATTATTATCTCTACTCCTTCCTCCCTTTCAGGATCTTCCATCTGCTTGTGTTGTCCTGGGCTTCTGTCTTGCTGGTACTGCACATAGCCCTAGAAGTTTCAAGGGTGCACCTAGAGGCAGACTATTTGGGTCCATAGCTTCAGTCCATGGCTTAGTAATAGTATGATTGCCTCTCTCCCCCACGGTACTCATCTGTCAATTGGAGACAGAAATGTAACCTACTTCATGGAATTGTGGAGATTAGGTGGGAAAAAAAATCCCATGTGAACAACACCTGGAAGTGCCCGAACGCATAGAGCAAAGACTTGGCTGTGCGTTTGCCATCAGAATCTCATTAAAACGGACTGGAGGTTTCCTGTTCCATGGAGAAGTGTGGTGGGGGGTGGTAGGGGAAGATGGGTTTCAGGGTGGAGCATTGGGTAGGGAGTTTGAAGCTCATCTTCCCTCCTAGCCAGCCCCCCTCTCTCATATGATTGGCAGTGGGGAGTTCAGGCTTCTGCAGGCCTAAGTCTCCCACTTGCTTCTGCCCAGACATCCACTTAGCTCCTGACACTAATCCGGAAGTGATGACCATCTCTTGTGCCAAGCACTTTCACAGCGAAAGCCTTTGTTAATAGGGTTGCTATCATTGGCCTGGGATGGGGATTCTTATTTTTTTCTAATTTATTGTTATTTTAGAAGTGTTCTACAGTGGGGTTACCTTTACATATGTCAGGTGATGAGTACATTTCCTTTCATACAATGTCATCTGTTCCCTCCTTCTCTCCCATTCCCTCCCTCCCATCTCCACCCATGAGTTGCATAGTTCACTTTCCTCAATGTCCAGTGTGCACCACGGCTGCACTTTTTCACCCCCTTTCCTTTGATTTTGTGCCCTCCCTACACCCTGCCACAGATGTGCACGTGAATACACCATGCTGTATAAGGTAAAGAATACAGAGTCATTCGGAGTTAGTTTCGGTATGTATATTATTTTACATGCATATGAAGAGGTGCTTGTGTATTGCACCTTTGTGATTTTCTCTTGACTACTCTTTTGTTCTCATCATATGTGGAGTATCTAGAATTCAGTGTAATTTATCATATCTTTAGGGGGTTCTTTATCTCAAAATCAGAACTATTTCAGTTGCAGACATTCTGGATCAAGGAGGGGGGCTTTTCCTGTAGCAAGGTATAAAAGCAAAGAAAGCTGGTCTTTCCATGTTGGAAGAACCACCCCCAACGTAGCTTCCACTACCAGCAGCCTCCCTCTGGGCTCACAAGAACTCCATTCGAAAATCAAGAGGTAAATGCATCGCTGCCTTTACTTTCCAGATGGTGAAGCTCAGGTGGAGACAAAGCAAGAGTCTAGAATTTGGCTTCTGAGCCCTGACTCAGCTCATCTTTCCAGGCCATGTAGTTTCTGAGTGGAGTGTGTGGTGGCTGAGCTCCATTCCTGTTCTCTGGAAGTTAGAGATGAAGTATGAACTTCTTACCCTCCCCCCACCGCCCCCGCCCCCAGACTCCTCCTGGGTTCTGGGTCTACTTTCTCTGATTCCATCTTGACGTTCTATTTTCATCCTGCCTCCTCTGGGGATAATAACAAGGGGCATATAATTGCTACCTGCTGGGAAAAGTAGCTCTACCTTCTATTTGTCCTCAAATGTTCTCTTCCTATCATTTGGCCCCCTTACCACCTCTGTGACCTAAACTCCCTCCACCCCCATTTGGGGCTGTCAGAATCCCGCACTCCTATGATTTTAAAAACCTCCCTGGCCATAGACTCTAATGGATGGTTCATTGTGTTATTCCCCTCCCCCACCCTGCACCTCCACCTCTCTCTCCAGGGCAAAATTCTATCTTCTTTCCAGGTAGAGCACAAAAAAGCCACCTTTTTGGTAAAGTCTTCTCTGTAATAAGTTACTTGATAGAGCTCTTGAGCCTCATTTACTGGTCTGTGGAATGGGCAACAAGGGGCCTAGAGTTAGTGGGCTTTGGGGAAGAAGAAATATGCTAATATAGGAGCTGGCAACGTGCTGGGCACACAATGGCTCAATACGTGTTAGCTGTTATTACTGTGTGTGCATTTATTGGAAAATGACCCATTCTGTCTTTTGGTATATGTCTAATTTCTCCACTAGATGGTTGGGTCTCAGTCCTGACTGAACATTAGCATCACCAGAGGGGCTTTAAAACTCATGACTGGCTGAGTCCCATTCCAGAACCACTGACTATAAATCTCAGGGGGTAGAGGGTAGGAAACCAAGCATACCCATGTTCAAGCATCCGGCTGGATGCTGCTGACTCATGCCTGTAATTCTAGATACCAAGGAGGTAGAGATCTGAGTATTGTGGTTGAAAGCCAGCCCAGGCAGAAAAATCCATGAGAATGATCTCCAATAACCAGCAAAAAGCTGACAGTGGAGGAATAACGCAGGTGGTAGAGCACAAGCCTTGGGCAAAACAAACAAACAAAACAAAACGAAGAGTAAGAGGCTCTGAATTTAAGCCTCAGTATCTGCTCCACCCCCATCTTTCTAGGCACCCTGGGTTCTAGGCTGCCCAATAAATAGCCAAAGTTGAAATCACTGAGTTGGACTGTGAGCTGCCTGAGCACTAAGATTGTATGCTATCGATGTTGATCCCTAGTGTCTCCTAACTACTGAATGATGGAATGACAGACATTCCATTTAGGTGGAATAAAATGGAATAAAAGGATTTTGTGGGTGCACATTAATGTTCATCAAGCCCACATCTGGCTGGACACACATCTGGCCTAGCACACCCAGGACTGGGGTGGGGAGGGTCCCATTTATGTTTATTTAGCCGAGAGCTTACAAAGCGCTCCACCAATGAGCGTAAGTCTTACTTCCTTACTCGTGGCCAGAGACACTGACCACCCAAAGCCTCAAGAAGATGGCAGGCAAGTCATTCATGGACCTGTGTCTCTGTACATCGGTCTCCTGTTCAGTCATCCTCTTTGGAGTAAGGCTCAGACACACTTTTACTGGGTTCTGGGAGTGAGGGCATGCAGAGGGGAAGCAAAGGATAAGTGGGAGCCCCCACTGAAGAGGTTGGCTGTAGACGCCCCTTCCTCTCGGGATAATGTGAGGTGGGGGAAGCAGCTTCAGGTGGAAGCTCTGTATATATACAAGTGCATGCAGGTGTGCTGTGTGTGCTGAGACTTTGGAGTCTGTGTCTAGGGAGTCCTCCAATCCCAGGCTGGCAATCCAAGGACCCAGTAGCTGTCCCTCCCTGGTAAGGGGAATGGAGAAGGGCAGGAGACATAAAAGTTCCTTCACTCCTAGCCCACCCCCTCTCAGACCAGCAACCCCTGACTCCCCTCCCCTTGGCCTGCTGTCCCCATGCTAGTGGCTTGCTGCCAGAGGAGAGGAAGCAGGCCGCCGGTGGAGGAGGCTGCCTCCATCACTGCCTTTTACCTGCTGTGCCTACCCGTCTGCCAGGCTCTTGTCTGCAGGAAATTTCCCTGGGCACCTTTACTCCCAACAGTGTGCTAATTGCTTAGTCTCCAACCTCCCCATCTACCTCCAAACCGAGGAAGTGTCACCTTGTCTCACAAGTCTATCCCAGTACAAATCGTAGGAGAGAAAGGAAGCCGGGGGCTAGGGAGCAGATGAGGGCAGGCCACCCCATAGAGGACACATAGCATGAGCGACTGAAATTCTCAAATATCAACTTCCTTGCCCCTTCTCTTCCTCCATGCCTGTATTTAAATGCAGAGAGGACTTGAAGCAGATTACATCTTAACTGTCTCCATTTGTCAAAGGTTGGTTCCCCACCATAGCACTGTTAGAAGGGGAAGCCTCGTGGGAGGTTTTTAGGTCATTGGGGGTGTGCTCTTGGATGGGGGTTATGGGATCTCAGATTCATCGTTTGTGTCCTGGCCATGGGGTGAATGGTTTTCTCTACCACTGGCTCGTTGTCATTACACATTGACTCTGCCCATCCTCCGACGTCTATAAGTAATGGGCTTGCCCAGGTATGAACCAAATCCTCCAAAACTCTGAGCAAGAACAAACTGTTTAGAAGCCAATTGTCTTTGTGTGTGTGCAAATGTCTGTATATGGATTCTTTTATATGAGATCAGAGATTCACATCCTTTGTTTATTCAATAAATGTGACATACAGGTAATACATTAAAAGCCACATATCATAAATAATTTGCACAACATAATGTACCTTTAAATATAATATACTTTTAAATATTCATAAATAAGTATATGAACTGTATGAAATTCAGAAATAGAAATAACTTACTTTTAAATAATTTTCAGAAAAAAGAAAAAGTCCTTTTATTAATAGGTTGACTGTATTATGAATATTATATTCAAGGTTAATAAGCAACGAGTATAAATAAAATTTCATACATACATCATCAAAAAGGGAAAGATTCAACCTTGTAGTCCCATACAATACAATTTCCTTCCTTTGTAAATAGTGAATGATGCTTCATTGGGTGTAGATACTACATTTTTTTTATGTATGCATCCACTAACAGCATCTTTACATTTTTAAAGGCTGTCAAGTTAACCTATAATAGAAAACAGCCCTTCAAATCTTCAAATCTTTCTCTGCTTTATTCTCTCTCCTTCCCTAAATCTCTACTTCCTTTTCTTACAAAAAACAAGAAATTATGACTATGATATCTGTGCAATTAGTAAATATTTCGAAAATGTCCACTAAAATACACTTAATCCTCTTTTGTTACTTTTTCAAACAAGTCAATCTGGTTCCTGAGATGAATATGTACAGATATATTTAAAATATATACCATTAGTGAAATTCTAATAGTGACATTAAAAAAAACAAAACTAGGGCTGGGAAGTTGGCTCCATGGTAGAGTGCTTGCCTCGCATGCATGAGGCCCTGGGTTCGATTCCTCAGCACCACAGAAGCAGAAAAAAGTCAGAAGTGGTTCTGTGGCTCAAGTGGTAAGGTGCTAGCCTTGAACTGAAGAGCCGAGGGACCGTGCTCAGGCCCAGAGTTCAGCCCCTATGACTGACAAAAAAACAAAAACAAAAAACAAAAAAAAACCCAAAACAAACAAAACTGAACAAACAAACAAACAAAAAACAGAAGCCAATTGTCTTACATGTGAGTTCCAGCAACAGAAAGCTGACTAACACAGGACTTGTTTCAGGGTTAGCAGGCCTGTTTGGGTTGGGGAGGAGTCTTTTTCCAGGGGAGAATGGGAGGTGGAGGGGGGGCAGACCACAGGAGCAGAGGCTCACCTGCATGAAGACACCTGAGAGGCTTTGATGGCCCAAGTGTCTTTCCTCATGCGGACCCCATTAGTGAGCACTGCTCTGTCTCTTGGGTGTAAAATGTCTGTTCTCATTCCTCCAGTTCTCCTCCCCTCTACTCATTCTGCTGCCTGGTTAGGCTTTAGAATCCTTTCTCTCAAAGGCACACAAGTCTTAGCTTCTTGTCCTAACCCTACAACCCTGAGGCTTTGTGACCCTAGGTACTTCATCATTGCCCTCTGTGTTTTGACTTCTTTACCAGTAAAGAAAATCCCCAAAGAATTTGCTGTCCCCCTCTATCCTAAAGTGCACTACTTGGGCCATAACACAGGAAACATCCAAAGGAGACTCAAGGACCATTGGAGAACGATTGGGAAAAAAAAAAAGAATGAATCTCTCAGGTTTTAAGCCCAGGCTGGCTTAGAACCACGATCCTCCAATCTCACCCTTTTGAGTAGCTAGGATTATAGGCATGAGACACCAGTGCCTGGCTTCATTTCTCATTCTTGCTTTGTATCTATTGGGGTTGACAGGAGACACTCAAAATAGTCATTTAAGCTTGGAGGTCACTGATGGATCTGTCCCTGCCCTGAACATTGTCAATCACTGTGTTTCACAGAACATGACTTTGAAGGTCTCACTCTAATAATCAGTCAGCCTGGAAGTTCCACTCTTACTTGTATGCCATTGGCCTGAACTAGTCACAGGGTTACTTTGCCTCATGAATCATTGGCTAGACCCAGTCACATGACACACCCAACTGCAGGAGAGCCAGGAAATGTCTTGCTACCATGTACCTAGAAGACAGAGAGATAGAAACACCTGATGAATAGCAGTAGTGCACATGATTGAAAAAATGAGTGGAAAGCTGAAAGAGAAATGGGACAGCTGACATTTTAGATCTTCACCCACTCGGATTCCAGAGCCCCAAGCCTGAGTTTATACTCTTTATAATTTGCAACTCATAACTGCCCCTGGGAGCTAATGGGGAAAGGCAGCTGGGTGTAAATTGGGCACCAACTGGGGGGCACAGCTAAGTTGGAATCTAAGACAGATGCAGCCGTGGCTCTAAAGGAGCCAATAATTCAGTAAGAAAGCATGGAATAGCATGAGGATCTGACATCCTAAATCCAAGTTGGAAATTGGCCAGCTGAGGAAAGAAGAGGCAGTAGGATCTGTAGTTACACTGGGTGGTTGTCATTTTTGCTCCTGTCTCCACATGCTGGCTGCCCACAGGCTATATTATTCTGTGGTTTCTGATTTCTGCCTCTGTCTCTGTCCAGGCTCCTCATGGAGGGAGCCTTTGGAAAGATTCCTCATTCCTGGGGCAGAGAGCAAAAGCTTTTTCCAAGGCTTTGGTGTTGGAAGTGCATTAAGATTGTTTTTAGTAAGTTATGTGTTCTTATTAAAGGGACTGTTTCATTCTCATTACATTTTTACAGATATTTTCCTGGTAATATTGTGCTAACCTTGTTCTGAACTCCATAGTCAGAGAGGGCGGGGAGGAAGAAGGAGAGGAGGAGGGAGGGAGGAAGGGAAGTTAAATTTAAATTTGCTATCATTTGGAGGAAAATTGCTCCATCACTGAAACTTTGAGTTGTGCAATGTGGTTTGAATTAGGAAAATGTAAAGGTTTGGTGGAGTACATATTAAAATGTGAATTGAGCCGGGCACCAGTGGCTCACACGTGTAATCCTAGCTACTCAGGAGGCTGAGATCTGAGGTTGTGGTCAAAGCCAGCCTGGGCAGGAAAGTCCATGAGACTTATCTCCAATTAACCACCAGAAAACGGGAAGTAGTGCTGTGGCTCAAAGTGATAGAGCGCTAGCCTTGAGTGAAAAAGCTCAGGGACAGTGCCCAAGCCCCGACTTCAAGACCCATGGCTGACAAACACACACACACACACACATACACACACACACACACACACATCTGAGTTAATATCTAATATAGCAATGTTAGAAAGAAAATAAGAGAAATCACACATGCATAGTCATTTATAAGATACAGTTTCACTAAGAACTATAGCTTAAATCCTTTTGTTCTCAGAAGATATTCCAAGACCCTAATCTTAGATTAAGTACCCTTTCTGTTACCATCCTGCCTTCCGCTATAGCCTCCTTTGTCTTTGACTTCTGTCTGCACACTCTAGGTCTAAGCCACCTTACATTTACTCAAACAGTGCCTTTGTATGTGCTATTCCCTCTGCCAAGGGCACCCATCCCCATCATCTACTTAGAAAATCCCTTTTCTTCCAGTGACTGCCCCCAGCCACCCCCTCCCCTCCGCCCCCAGCTCAAGCTTCTTCTACTCTGCAAAACCTCCATCGACTTTTTCCCTATCCCTATATGATCTCTTATCAACCACTATGTACGTTGCAGAAACTTCTCTGACAGTCCTTTTCACACCAAATGACAGGTGTTCCCTGCACAACCAAGCTGTAGAGTCCTTTTTTTTTCTTTTTGGTCAGTTATGGGGCTTGAACTCAGGGCCTGGGCACTATCCCTGAGCTCTTTCACTCAAGGCTAGCACTCTACTGCTTTGGGTCACAGTGCCACTTCCAGCTTTCTAGTGGTTAATTGGAGATGAGTCTAACAGGGACTTTCAGCCCAGGCTGGCTTCAAATTGTGAAGGATTACAGATGTGAGCCATTGGTGCCTGCTCCAAGCTGTAGAGCCTTTAAGGGCTGCATTTGTATCTTTGTATCTATTTCTATCTGTGATACCTAGTATAATGCCTATAGTAGACATCCAGGGTTCAATATAGCTTTCTATACTGAGTGAACAAATGAATGAGTGAATGGATAAATGAATGAATTGAAGAATCTGAAGGACTTCCTAGTATAAATTCCTCTTCAACACGAGAATACCCTCCTTCACTGATGTTAACCAGCTATGGATCCAATATGGCCATTAGCTTGCTTGTGTTGATAAAGTTGTATTAGAATACAGCTGGCCTCCATTTCTTGGTGTGCTTTTGCTCTGTGGCAGCAGAGTTGAGCAGTTGGGATGCCACGGTCCTTAAAGCCATCTCCAGGGCTTTATAGGAAAGTTCACATACCTCTATCCTAAAGCTCTGACTGAAACTCTGAGGGTTTGGTAAAAGCTTTGAAACTGAGTATATGTGTATGCACATGCAGGCATGTGCGTGTGCGTGTGTGTGCACATACAGATACACACACTCAAAGACATTACATTCAATTTCATCAGGATCAATGACTCTGTGAAGCTTGTTTGTCAGTCTCTCAGGAATCCATGAACACCAGGCTCCAAGATTCTGTTGCCAAGGCCAGCAAGGCCAAGGTGGAACTAGTACAAAGCTTGGGGGAAATATCTTCTCTCTTAAGCATCAAAGGGTAAATGAGTGTAGCCCCCTAAAATAGCCCTGATACAGAGTCAAGCATCTTGCATCCAACCCTAATATGACAGAAGTAATAGATGAGGCCATTGGGAGGCTGTGAAGTCATGAGGGTGGGGTTGCCATCAGTGGGATTAGTGACCTCGTTACAAAGACTAGATAGTACAAACTAGGCAGCCATTTTGCAATGTGAGGATGAAATCAGGTTCCATCTTGGAAACAGCGAGCAGCCCTCACAAGACCCGGAACCTGCTAGCACCTGGATCCTGGGCTTCCAACCTCCAGAATAGAGAAAAAAACACATTTTTATTCTGTATTAATTATCTAGCCTCAGGCATTCTGTGATGGCAGCTGGAATGGGCTAGTAATCTCCCTCATCTCAGGGAGTACTTCTGTGTTCCATGGAGATGAGCCCAGCTTGTAGGGTGTCTTCAGGCTCACTTCCTCCTGGGTAATGAGCCTTGGTCCAATTGCACATAAGCCCACGCTCTCAGCCAATGCAGAGAGGCCAGGAGAAGGCAGAGTGGGAGGGGAGCATGGCCCTCCAATTCTCCAAAGTAGCGGAGGAGTGGAAGCAGAGCCAGCCCCATTAAATCGATCATACCCCAGCTTTGCTTTCTTACAAACAAGGGGTGGTCTGAGAATGCCTGTGTCTGAGAGTTAATGAAGCTATGAGCAATGGGCTTTGTGAGGCCTCTGGGAAGCAAATTGTAGGCCAAATGAGCTCATTTTTTACAGGAATTATTAAATTAGCAGATGAAGGGAGCACATTAGACATTATGAATCTTACTTTAGCAGACCCTTTGATAGAGAGGAGGCTGCACAGATGCTGGCTAAATTCCTCCTGTTCTAGGCTGGAGGGGAGCTGGTGTCCCTAGGATCACCAGTAGAGGGCCAGCACCCTTGGGAAGGATGTGGGGAGGGGACAGTTCAGTGGCCCTGGATTGCAAGGCAGGCTTGTCTTGGGGACTCAATACACCACAGTCTTTGGCTGAAAAGGGACTACTGCTCTCATCTTATAAGAGGTGTTATGCTCAGGGTGAAGCCACTTTAACCATCTTCCAATGGCACCTCCTCTTAATGGGCCTCACTCACCCCTGCTCAGGGGGTACAGTGAGCTGCTGGGTAGTTTGAGGGGGGGGAACCAGGGCTTAGTCTAAGCCTTAGTCTCTAAGTATAGTAGAGGGCTCCTAGTCAGGATCTCACATGGGTGACTTAGAAATGGAGCAAAGCTGAGAACAGGAATTAGAGAGATGGCTGGGGTTGGAGGCTTACCTCAGTTGTTAGAGCACTAGCCAATGAGTGAAAGTGTCAGGTATTGAGTTTGAGGTCCTATCTTGGACAAAAAAGTAGCAAAGCAAAACAAAAAAATAAAACAAAAACATAACCCCCCCAACCCCCAAACAAAAAGGAATTAGAGAGAAAGAGAGAATAGGCAGAGGTTGGGGTGAGCCTTGTAGGCTCAGGGACACAAAAGGGAGATGGCCAAGGGGAAGGAAGGGAGAGCAGGGAACAGTTGCTGATCGCCATGCTGAAGAAGGTGTGGCGGAAAGAAGATGACCTAGAGGAGTCACCGAATGTCCAGCCTTGTGGGGATCAAACAAGCTCTCCATTCCTGAAGGCACTCCAGGACCAGAACCAGGACTGGCAGAAGATAAGAGAAAAGCCTGATGCTAGCTGAAGGGAAAGGGCTAAAGCTCTTGTCTGTGCTCTGTCTGTCTGTGGAAGCTGTTCCCACAGCAAAGCCTCCCAGAGTGGCTGCAGGTATATGGAAGTGGAAGGGGGAGGGTCCACATTTACCTGTGACAGTCACTAGGGGCAAACCATGTCTGAACACAGAAGGGGTTAGACATTCCAGCTTGAGGATTACTCCCAAAGGGGTTGAGGGAGACCTACCAGTCTTCCAACCCTCCTGGCATAAGGGCTGGGGTGGAAATTGTTTTCTGAGAACTTTCCCTAGAAGTGACACGAGAGTCATCAAAATTGGGAGAGGGATGGGCACTGGTGGCTTGTGACTACAACCCTAGCCACTCAGGAGGCTGAGATTTGAGAATCACTGTTCGAAGTCAGCTCAGGCAAACAAACTGGAGGGACTCTTTATCTCCAATGGCACAGCAAAATACCAGCAATAGAGAGTGTGTGGTCTCTGTGTGTGTGTGTGTGTGTGTGTGTGTGTGTGTGTGTGTGTGTGTGTGTGTGTGTGTGTGTGTGTGTGTGTGTGTCTTTGAGTGGTAGAATGCTAGCCTGGAGTGAAAAAGCCAAGTGAGAACTCAAAGCCTGTGGGCTTGAGTTCAAACCCCAATGCTGAGAGAAAACAAACAACAGAAACTAGAAGAGGGAAAGGCAAGGAAGGAGCTGGCTGAGAAAATACAATCCCCACACAAGCCTTTCCTGAACTACTATAGTGCATCCAGATCCTCAACAGATGGAAAGGAGCTGTGGGAAGCTTGTTAGGTAGCTGGCAAGGTGCAGAAGGCCACCAATCCATCTTAGATCAGTTGGACACAGCCACGGGCTTGCTTGGGGCTCTCTGGAAACAATGGTATTCCCTGCGGGGGATTTGCTTCTTGGAGCTGGAGGAAGATACAGTGAGTGGTGAGGGACAAGCAAGGAAGGTTGAGGAGTAATTTTCTCATGGCTGCACAGCTGCCATGATCTCACCATTCTGGGGTCTTTCCTGGTAGGAGAATAAGAGTTCCATACAGGATAAGGAACAAGGTCAGTATCAGGATTTGGGAACGTGAGTGTAGCTTGTAGGTAGATGCTAGAACTCAGGGGACAAGGTCAGAAGCCAGGCGGTCAGGAGGAGAGGGCTCATGGCACATTCCTAGATGGAAGTGGAATTCTTACTCCCGAGAGTCTGCATTTGGTGCAGAAGAATCAACATGTGCTGTTCAGAAGTGTGTCTCAAGGTATGTCATGTTTGCTTTGCTGCAAAGGGTGTGCTTGACTGCCGCAGGAATCCTGAGGCTCTTGCCCTGCATATGTGTATGTGTGTGTCTGTGAGGGGAGTACTTGAACACACACCTTGCCCATCTCTGGATGGAAGTGGTACTGAGCAAGCTTGCTCTCACACAGCCAAAGTCCAAGGCCCTTTGTTCGCTTGATGACTGGCCTGCCACCCCACCGTGTAGTGGATCCTGGGCCACTGGAACAGGTTGTATACATTAGAGCCTCCCTAGCTCCTCCATCCTGGGTCCTCACCATCTCTTCTCCTGCCCTTGTGTTCTAATTGCATATGGATGTTGAAACAGAGAAAGGGCAGTGCCAAGCCTTTCCTGAGTTTCTTCAGGAGCACTAAGGGCCAGGAGCCAACTTAGGACACAAGAGGACCCCTTCCCCTTATACCAATGCTCACCCTATGCTGTTCCAATGAACATTTGCCACGTGCTCTGACTAGCCAAAGCTGCATGGAGCCCAGTCACTTCAGAGTCCGAAGCCATTTGTTCCAAAGGCAGACTGCAGATGAGGAACCTTTGCCTGCAGACAGAAGGTCTCAGGCCACAGAGCCAGGCCCGTTCCTCACCCACAGAATGATTTGGGGGTTAGCTCCTATCTTTAACCTGAGCCTTTGACTCTGTGGAATGAGGCTGGGCTGTCTTGTCTGGATCCTTCAAATTAGGATTGGGAGAATTAGATGAGCTATTATCCGGCATGCAGACGTGTGGCACCCTGTGGCCAGGCTCAGTTAGATAAACCCTCAATTCACGGGTGTGCTGACAAACAGACCAACAACTGGATGCCCACAAAGCCAAAAAGCCCTGCTTTGCAGAGTTTTCTGCTTTCTCTGGTGTAAATCCTCCAGCCATGGCGGACTGCAATCTGCTAGCATGAAACCATTGAACACAGAGGCAGAAGGAACTGTGCAGAATCAGCTCTTGTGAGCCAGCAGGAGTGGCCCCCAGCACATGGGTGACTTTATCTTACACATAATAGCCACCCAGCCAGAGGAAGAATCTAGACCAAGGTCAAGCAAGAAGGTACAAGAGCTCAGCACCCAGCACTGGGTCTGAGCCAGAGGTGAGGCTGTAAGTGACCAACATGAGCCAGAAAATGAGGTCCTAGGAAGAGGAGGAGCAGGGTTGGAAGTGTGACATGCAAGAGAGCCCAGGCTGAGGGGGGGGGGCGGTCATCGGATGCTGGGTGATGGACAGGTGGGTGGGCCCCTCCCATGTCTGGAAAACAGCATTGCCTCCCGATGTTTCCAGACGTGGGGAGGGAGCTGGCCAAATAGGCAGGTGTTCCCTGAATATCAAGGATGACGTGTGACCAGGCCAAGCCAGGAAAGGGCAAATCCAATCTCTGTAATTGTTGGTGCATCAGTTTTTGTGATGGTCTCACGAGGATGATGCCAAGGGCCTGGGGAGGGGGGGGAATGCCCTGTCTGACATCATCTGCTATTTCTGGACCAATTCACAGCCTCTTCCAGTGGGGACTTCCTTCAGGACATAAATCATCTAGTCTTCTCACGAATACCTCGCAGTCCTGAGAAAACAGAGTCAGAGGGAATCCGAGTACACGTAGTCTCTAAGGAGGGAAGTTGAGAAGAATCACTGAGGCCAGAGTTCACATCTCACCTTTGCTCCCTATTAGCCAAAGGGCTTTGAATCATTTCTCTTCTCTGGCATCTGATTTCCTGGCATGGGCGAATAGTGCTCAGTGATCTTTCTCACATCCTCCTCTCCCTGTGCTCTGGGGGTAGGGCTGGGGTAGGGTAGGGAATATGGGAGGGGACAGGCACAGGAAAGTGGGCTGGTACACATGACCTGCACTCCTCCTCTTGTCAAGGGGTTCAGTCTCTTCGTAAGAACTTGGTCATAGGGGGCCTCAGAGGACGAGAGAAGAGCCTGGGTTCTCAAAAGCCCAAAGCCAAATGTCCTCAAGTAAAGACACCTGTTGTCTGTCACCTGTGTGTGTGTTTGCCTAGTATGTCTGACTTTGTTTCCCCTCAAGGCTGTTTCCATCTGTCTGTCCATCTGACCTGGGTGAGGGAATAGATGCAGAAGGGCTTGTCTCCCACCTGCTGCCTGCATCTCTGCAGAGGCCAGGCCAGCTTCCTGTCTGTCTGTCAGTCTGTGGGATCTGCTTCCCATGGCTCTGATTGCAGTTCATTCTCGCACACCTGGGCTCCACTGTATGATGTGTGAGTGACAGCGCGGTGACAAATGCGAGCAAGAGAGTGACAGACGGGAGCACACATGCTGAGGATGAGACACGTGCACACACAGAGGGTTGACAGCTGGGTTGTTCCCTTTGAGCGGAGGTCACTCAAGGTCACCCCCACATCAGAGAGGTGCCCCAGCACTGTCCATCCATCGCTCTATAGAGCCCTGACTGTCTGCATCCCTGATTGTAGACAGAGATGCCCCCATTGAGACCCCAGGAAGGGGGAGGAAAAGGAGGAGGGACAGTACCCATGGCAACTGATGGAGACACACATTTTGGTGCAGAAAGGACCTCTGAAATAATGGAGCTGTCCAACAAGCAAAAGGGGCTCTTGGTGGGAGTAGTGATCTCCCTGTCCCTGGAGTCATTCAATTATGGGCTAGCCATTCACCTGTCATGGGCAGAATGTTGTGCCTTGAGAGATAAGAGAGGTTGAGTCGAGCTGGCAGCTGACGGTGTTTTGTGGGAATGAATAACACATGATTTTTTAGTGCAAGGCACATAGTAGGTGCTCAGAAACAGAACTGTGGTTAGACTGTATGGAGCAACCTTACGGCTTTTGTGCCGGGGAGAGATGAAAGGCTCTTGGCCACAGGTTATAGATAAAGAGGAGCTGGAAACCTGGGGTAACAAAAGGTTTCCCAGAATAGGAGTGTCTCTGTCTCCTTCACCCTCATTTGCATGGCTCCCACAAGCCTCCCTCCCATCTCCTAACTCAATTTCAATTTCAATTTCAATGTCAATAACTTCCCTGGCAAGACAAGCAGCCAGGGGTTGCCAAAGTGGATGGGAACATTAAGTTTCAGACTCGGCCCAGTTTGTCTAGCCAGTGCCTGTCCCTCTCTCTGGCCTGCCAGGCCCTTCTGACTGCACATCTCCCTCTCCTCTCTGCCCTTTAGGGAGAATTATTTTTTACCTTCTCCAGCTGTCTGTGAAGTTATTCGATACACTCCCTTCTTTGGTCAAGACGTTCAAACAACAGGAGCACACGGGGGGATGCCAGAAGCCTGCTCTGTGGCTCCCCACAGGATGTGCTGGGGGATGGAAGGATGAAGAGGGCTTAGCCCAGGTCCCTGAGAGCCCAGGGAGGCAGAGGCAGATGAGAATCAACGGTTCCAATAATGTGGTGGGTACTTTGCAATAGGAAGGCAGAGGGGGCTCTGGGAGCACAGAGGGGGACTCTCGGTTGGAGGTAGGGCTGGGCAGCTGTCTCAAAGAAGCAGCCAGGGAGGCACTTCCCAGGTATCCTTGGATGGCAGGCTGCCCAGCTCTCCCCACACGGGTCAGTGGTGGCTGGAGCGTCAGCAGGGTAGGAACCCCATCACTTTAAGACAACGTTTGGCCACGTGGCTGATCCTCTGCAAGGGACAGATTTGGCATAGAGGTGTGACATGAGGAATCTAGTATGTCAGTCACTAAGCTCACAGGGAAAGGTCCTGCAGGGAAGGTTGGAGAGAGGGGCCAGGAGGGCCCAGGGCACCACTGGAAGCCCTGGTAGTGTGGAGCAGGGCAAAGGTGAGACAGGAGCAGCCCTGATGGTCAGAGATGAATGGGAAGATGGCGTGAACTGACGCGGACTTTGCCAACTTGGCATCCCTACGCAGCAACTCACCAAGATCACTACTTTCTTCTACCTAGGGAGCCACAGTTCAGGGGATCAGACAGACAGGGGCTGAAGCAATGCTGCCAGGAAAACCCTGTTGAGCATGAGCCCTCTCTTCCTCCTCTTCCAACCCAGCATACTGCCAGGAGGAGGTGCTCTGCCTGACGTTCTTTATAACACAGCAGAAGTGAGGTTGCCGGGCAGAGTTCCTCAGGCAGGAAAGATCTGGCCAGGCACAGGAGAGACCTGGGATCAAGAGCACTGAGCAAGATGGACAAACCTCAGAGGGCCAAAGAGTTCTGTCTGTGCTGGAGTCTGGAGATTGCCATGAGATGATTCTTGGGTTTCTTGGGGACTCTTGGGCTTTGGGATTTGAACCTTTGTAGAAGATCCTGGGTCAGGAGCTCCAGCCTGTCCATTCCTCCTGCCTCCCCTCTTTACCTAGCTTTAGAATGAAATGTAACCACAGGTTGGGGGCAGATGGGGCACTGTGGAATGAGGGCATGCTTCCAATATTGTTGCTGGGTACTTTGGGGCCCGTTCCTGCCACTTCTAGAGCTTTATTCTGCTCCTTAGTTAGATGAGAGCCATAGGTCAGATCAGCTGTTTACAAAGTGGAGTCCTTGGAAGGCTGTTCCTGTGTGTTGTCCTAGGGAAAGAAGTTTGGGAGAATTCACATGTCTCCTTGTAAACTTACACAGTAGGCAGTGGCACTGCCCTATGCACAGATTCCTGCTGAACTGTGTAAGGCCATGTGTTCCCCAAACCACTACTTCATCCCATAGAAGGAAGGAATGGCCTAGGCCACATTAGAAAGTAAGTATTAGACTAAACATTTCTGGAAGATTCCTTCCAAGTCTGAGAGTCTAGGTGTCTGTTTCTCCAAAGAAGGCGGAGGTGGCCTCTTTCTGATTCTCTTAGATCCTCATGGCAGGGTGGGTAGGTTGTCCTACTGTTTGGGAGGGGTGAGTTGTAGAGTGCTTCAAGGTGGTGGGGAACTGGTTCCAGGCCTTTTCTTTCTTTAGCAGAAGGGGTAATCCTTCCAGGAAGTCTAACTGGGGAGTTATAGCTCCCTTCCCAAGCAGGCTCAGGCTCTGTCTAATCTCTGTTGTCCCTATTCAGGTCTTACACCTTTCTTGAGAGAGACTATGGAAGAGATTATAGGTGAAGACAGGGTGAACACAGAGGTTGAGGTATATCATCTACTAATAACCCGAAAAAACAGGATCTAAGAATTCACACCCACGTAGGGCTAACCCTGGGCTAAAGTATAAAGCAATCCATGTAGGTTTTGTGTAGCGTGTGTGAAGAGCTGGAATTTTGGATTCAGATTGGTTAGGAGACCATTCTGCCCACCAAGAGACTTAGGAAGATCTGAGCTGATCTTCCTGAAGTGATGGACTATGTTAACCCAGCTCTCTTCATGATCTGTAGATCATGCCAGCAGCAACCTTGAACTGTGGAACCTTGGAATGCCAAGACCCTGGAAAGCCAGGTCACTAGATGCCCTTGTCTCCTTTGCCCATGTTATGTGTTCCCAGTCTGTGTGTTCCCCATCCCGTCCCTGGCCATTACACTTGTCCCTGTAAATAGGTAATTAAAAAATTCAAATATAACATAAGCCAATTAAATACTAGTGCAGAAAAGTTGTGTTTCTATGGTAATTAATTTATGCTTTGGAAAGGCTGCTAAAAAACTTGCTGTGGAATTAGGTGTGGGCAAGACTAGAAGAGACCTAAGGGGGAGAAGCTGGGAAATCAACCCTATACAAGGGGTCAAACTCAAGCAGTCTCCTTGGTGATTGATGGCTTGTGTGAACAAAGACAATGTGCTCTTCATTCTGTGAGACTGGGAAACCTGTTCCTTCTTTCTCAACTTCATTTTTCTTGACTTTAAAATAAGTACAATAATTTCCTACTTTGCAGAGTTGCTGTGGGGAGAAGATAAAACCTGGGCAGTCTTCATCCCATTAGTTCTCAACAATTCCACTCTCCTCTTCCTGCCCTGCCCATCTTCCCCCATCACAGATCCTAGCTAATCTCATTGTGGCTAGGGTTGAAGGTGTGGCCTCCCTTGGAAGAGACAGCTTTGAAGGAGAAAGGTCTTTCCTGAAGAACACCTGGTCTGTGGAGTGATTCTGGCTGTGTGACACAGCAGCAGGAGGACGGTTTATGCTGGAGACCCTCTTTGCCATTCCGGAGGTCACAGATGCTAAGAGAGGTGTGTTATCCTTTCCTGCATGTGACTTGGTCATCTTTGTCCCTTCTGGTGAGATCCCTCAGCTTCTATCAACTTGGGGCTCAAATCTGGCTATAGCAGGGACCCTCAAAGAAAGCCCAGGTCTGACAGAAGAATTTGGCTTTGACCTTCACAGCTCTGTTTTTTAAAATTATTATTATTGTGAAAATACTGTACAGAAGGGTTACAGTTACAAGGGCAAGATAATGAGTACATTTCTTATCAAGGATTGTAGCCTCCTCCTTTGTTTCCCCTTCCCATCCCTTCCCATCCTCCCCCCCAATCCTCCTCACTCCCCCCACCAAAGTTGTAAAGTTTGTTTTCGACATAACAACTTGTACATTTCATTGTTGCAATGGGTCCACCTGTATCCCTATTTAAACGATTTGTTTTTCCCCTTCCCATCCACAAATTATACCAACATCAAATACAGTGAAAGCAGGGGTTATACTGAGGGGGAGGGACATACAAAGCAACAAAGAAATATCTTATAAATGTGTTAGAAACAATCGCATGAAAGAAAAAAAATCTGAATACATATCTTAGGGTTCATTTCCCTAACATCACCTTATCTGATCTTTAACATCACCTTATCTGACCTTTTCTGCTTGTCTCAGACATATACTAGTTATTGCAAATAAGAGAAACCATGGGACCTATGCTTCTTTGGGCCTGGCTTACTTCACTTAGTATAATTTTTTCCAAGCCTTTCCATTTCCTAACAAATGAGGCAATGTCATTCTTTCTGATGGAGGCATAGAATTCCATTGTGTATATATACCACATTTTCTTGATCCATTCATCTGCTGAGGGGCATCTGGGTTGGTTCCATATCTTTCACAGCTCTGTTTTTATTTTTATTGTGTGTATGCATGTGTGTCTGCTAGTACTGGGGCTTGAACTCAGGACCCGGGCACTATCCCTTAGATTTTTTTTTTTTTTGCTCCAGATTGGTACTTTTCCACTTGAGCCACATTTCCACTTCTGTTTTTTTTTTTTTTTTTGGTAGTTAATTGGAGATAAGAGTCTCACAGACTTTCCTTCCTGGTCTGGCTTCACATCTAGATCCTCAGATCTCTGCCTTTTGAGTAGCTAGGATTTTAGGCGTGAGCCACCAGCACTTGGCTCAGAAAACATTTTCGTTGACAAATATTAGATTAAAAAACATGTATTGACCTATGAAATGCTATTATTTACTCATCCACTAAACAAATATTTATTGAGTACTTGGCAGCTACTAGGGCAAAAGGATAGAAATAGGGGCTACTCAGTCTTGCTATGCAGTAAGAAAGGGGTGAGATCCCAAGTTAAGAGGAAAGGAGGCAAAGAGAAACAGCCAGGTTGTCCCTGGCTGTGCAGCAATAGGCCAGGAGGCTGATAGGCCCATGGGGAGGGGCTTCAGAGTCTAGCCTGAAGCTGTCAAGGTTCTTCAGCTCCATCCAATTATCCACTAATGACTCACAATGAATAGATTAGGAAGGGGACCGAGGACAAGGACGCTTAATTATCCAGCAGAGTAGAGGAAGAAACAGGGCGCATCCTGCGACAGGTCTGAGGGAGGATGCTAAGAGGAGATGGCTGGGGGAGGGGGATGAGACAGGGGCTGCATTGCACTGGAGGCTTTACCAAATCCCTCCATCCCAGACACCGCAGGTACCCAAAGTGAAGATCTGTATCTGGGGAGGGGAGACAGGTTCAGGACAGGGTGGGTGGTGGAACAAGAGAGGTATCTGGGGAGGACTAGCAGGCACAGAGAGGCAGAGCCCATCCATTCCAGGTAGGATGTTTTGAAAGCCACGGCGTATCCCTCTGTCAGAACGGGTGACTTCAGGATGTGGCTGGATGTAGGGCATTTTCTGCAGGTAACCATGGCTCTGGCCCTTAGTTGTGAGTGGTGCTGTCCTAGCCAGCAAAGTATACCAGGTCCTATTGTTCTTTCTGCTTATACCTGGACATCTGGGTGCCCTCCTTCCTCTGGTCTTCGTGGGCAGAAGTCTGCTTTGCAGCAGGACCACAGCCAGCCTCTCCACTTCAGTCACAGAGGTCCCCAGGACCAGCGGTGAACCCAAGGGCCCTTTGTCCAACCTTCCTGACCATTTTGAAGGGCAGATGGGCAATCATTTTACCCATTAGGCATAGGAGGAAAAATGGAGGTACTCAGAGAGGTTATTCAGCTTTCCTAATGGCCTCACCAGCAATGTGGCAGATGTGGGACTTGAACTCAGATCTACTCAAACTCCCCTACATAACTTGACACTTGTCCTCCTGATCTGTAGCTGCAGATGAGGAAACCTGACCAGCAGCTGGTGACCAGAGCAGCTATGTTGGAAGACACATTTATACTTGCTCTGAGAGGACTCTTCTAGTCCTGGCTTGGCTGATGTTCTATTGTATGTTTTGCATCATTACTTAGGTTCTGTGTCTGAGTGGTCATCCAAGCAGGTTTTCAGTGCCTTCCCCACATCCCCACCTTCTGCCTTACAGAATAGCGATTAGCAATCCTGGCTGAATGGCTAGAGGAAGAGTGGGTGTGGGCACAAGGAGAGTGGAGACATATATGAGGCAGAAGGACCCTTAGCAAGGGGCCAGGAGATGTTGGTCTTAGCATGGTCCTGGAATCAATGTCTTTAGAATTCGGCAAGCAGAAGTTTTCTTGCCCTTCCATCTGGTTTGTTCCCAATCCTTCAAAGGCTCAATGCCTGCCACTGAAGAAGCTCACCTGTGTGGATCCCAGTGTCCCACCGCTGCCTGCCGCTGCAGCCTCCTGCTCCCTGTTCCCTCTCTACCTCTGGGCCTGACCAGATGAACTATTCTAGCTGGCGCTCTGCTGCTTGAGCCACAGCCCCACTTCTGGCTTTTCGGTGGTCACTGGGAGATCAGAGCCTCATGGACCATTCTGTTGGGCTGGCTTTGAACCACCATCCTCAGATCTCAGCCTCCTGAGTAACTAGGACTACAGAGGTGAACCATCACTGGCGCCAGCTGTAATCACTGTTTTTGAGAAGGGAACTGCATGTATGAGGCCCTCCCTGGATGACAAGCCACCTTCCCACCTCTGCCTACCAATACATTGGTGACCCTTGTAAGTGGGTAGGAGAGGTGGTCTGCCATAGGGTGTACCACCTCAGGCCCAGCTCAGGTACTGTGCTACCATGCAGTTTTGTTGAAACCTAAGGCAGCAGGATCGTGATGTCTCTATAGATGTGGAAGCTGAGGCTTACGGGGATGGGTCCAGGGTCACAGAGTGCCCAGTAGCAAAGCCAAGGTCCAAACTTCCCACTGTGTAGAGCTACAGGGGTGTGCACAGGGCAGAGAGGAGGGAAGAGGGTGGGAAGAAATGTATTAGGCCAGGCCTTGCTGGGTCTAGTCCCTGGGATGAGCTCATTTCAAGGATGCAATTGAAACCTGCTTCCACCACCAGAACCAGAAGAGGAGGGAGGCCTCTGAGTAGAGCTGAGCAGGTTTGATGTGTGGCTGAAATCCCAGCTTCCACTCTGGGGTGGGCGGGGGGGGGTGGAGGGGTTGGAGGGAGGGTGCTCCATTCCATGTTCTCCCTCCCCCTTCCGGGTGGGAAATCTATCTTCCCCTGGGATTTCCTGAAGTTCACATCAGCAGGGCCACATTTCCTGGGCTCAGCACAGGCTGGCTGCCTTCCCGGCTCTGCAGGCACCTGACTGGGGCTGAGCTCACCATTTCCATCCCTCCTCCCCATTTGTTTCCTCTCTGCACCTCTTGCCTTGCCCAAGTTGGTCTACGATCAGCTCAGTGGCAGCCAAGCAACCTCAGGAGGATGGGCTGGAGTCCAGTCTCTGATGTTTCACATGAGAAGCTGAAGTCCAGAAAATGGGGAGCAAATTGCCAGGGTCAATGTTGCACAGCAGGTCATAATCAATGGTGGATGTGATGGACCGGTCCATCCAAGGTGATGGGCAGCCTACTCCATGGTTGGGCACCAGCTATGCCCCCTAGCTACTGGGGAAGCACAATGGCCAGGGGTAGCAGTGCAAACTTAGCATCCCCAGTGACATGGAGAAGCACAGTAGGAAAATCCCAGCCCAGGCCAGTGATTAGCTAAAGTGAGACCTCACCTTGAAAATGATCAAGGCCAAGGAATTGGCTTAAGTGGCAAAGCACCTGCCTCACAAGTGTGAAGACCTGAGTTCAATCCTTAGTGCGGCCAAAAGAAAAAAAAAAGTTATTCAAGCTAAAGGAACTGAATACTGGGAGCCACCCACTGAAAGGAGGACTGTTTGTGATGACAATCCGGTGAAGTTCACTATTTTAGACAAACGAACAACTGCCTATATTCTTTATTGCGATCTATAAAACCCAGAGTCACCTTCACAATGTCCAGGGTACAACTCAAAATGACTAGACACAAGAGTGGATGAGAAACTTTGCCCCATTGGGAATAATCAATTCAGAGTGGCCCTAAATTAACCCAGATGGTAGAATTAAGCCATTATCTTAGAGCTGTTCTTAGAACCTGGTTAAAGATATAATTGAAGATGGCTGGAGGTTTGACTCAGGTAGCAGAGCACTTGTCTAGCAAGTGTGAGTTCAAACTCCAATACTGCCCCCACTTAAAAAAAAAAAGATGTAAAGTATGCAAATACTGTCACAATAAATGTAAAGAGAATTCATCTCAGCATGAAAAAAGAGAAAGAACAATACCACACAAAGAAAGAACCAAATGCAAATTTTAGAGCTGAAAAAATATTTGATATAAAGAAATATAATCACTGTTTAAATTCAGAGAGATTGAATAATTCTCCCAAAGCCACACTAATAAGTAATAGAGTTGGAATTTGAATCCCAAATCTGCCTAGCTTTAAAGATTATATATATTTCCAACCACACTAGGGGGAAATTAGAGATTAGTGGGAGTCTGGGGAAATGAAATTAGAATACAAACACGTCTAAAATGCCAGTGACACTGGGGTTTGTCTCACTGAGAGATTGGCTGTCAGACCTAGTGGTCTTTCATTGAGAGCAGCCAACAGGGTTATCTTCTGGTAATGCTGAAGTTTACTCTACCCTGGAGTTCATTTCTATCTACTCCATCATTTCCCGTTATTTCCACTCATGAGGACAGAGAAGAGGAAAGCCTGTGCTTTGTTGTGCACAGGGTTTTTCTCTTGCTCCATCTTTTGCGTAAGCATTATCCTTGTGTGTGTGTGGAGGGGAGGGGCTGGGAGAGAGTCTTCCTGCATTCTCATTACCTGTCCATAAATGAGATCCAGAGAAACCCAGGGTCTATTCTGTGAGTTTTGTGTGTCCTCCATGGCAATGTGTGTTGTTGTGGAAGGCAGACATGCAGCCACCACTTGGAGATAAACACAGAGGAGAGAAGCAAGGCAAGTGCTGGTGCTTGGTAACCACCTGTGTACCTACCAAGTCCTGCCTTAGGACTTCAAAGGAGGGGCAAAGTCACTAGGATTGGGAACAATCACAAAATATATTCTAGAAGAGATGTGTGTGTGTGTGTGTGTGTGTGTGTGACCTGATCTGCAAAGGCTAAGCCTAAGAAAAGACCATTCCAAGACTTAGTAGATATGTATTAAAATGAAGGAATCGATAGCACGATGATTTCTTTCTTGGCCATTTTAAAGTGCCTGTCTTCTAAAATGGTTGTTTAAAATGTCAAAAAAACAGACTATGTTAAAGCAATCAGTAATAGCCCCCTCCTTCTCTTCCAAGCTGGAGTCTACCCAAATGTCCCCATCAACAGTTGAATGGATAAATAAATTCGGGCGCATTCCCAGAATGCAATTCTACCTCACAGTAACAATGGGTCTCTCCAGGAAACTTTGTGGAGGAATTGGAGTCTCAGAAGCACGGGCTGCAGGAAGGCAGGCAGACGCACAAAAGGAGATCTGTTGTTAAGGCTCCATTTCCATTAAGCACAAAAAAGAGAGGTGAAGTTAATCTAGGGTGTTTGAAGTCAGTGTAGAGGATTTGGTAGTAGTGACTTGAAGGGAGCCCCATGGGAGCTGTGGAGGATTTAGGAAGTCTTCGTTTCTTGGCCTGGATGTTGGTTACACAGATGACTTGGATATTGACACTTTTATTGGGCTGCATGCTTAGCATAGGGTCGTTTTTCTGTAAGCATGCTGTATTTTGACCAAAAAAAAAAAAAGGTAGCACACACACAAGTGATATGTTTTCTAAGCTTGCCTCTTGGACCTCCATTCCCTGTTCTCTGTACAGGCTTTGCTCTGGAAGAAGCATCTTCTAGTTAAGACTAAAGGTAAAAAGGCAGAGGTCCTCTCCCCTTTTGAATGATTGGGAAACTGAGGCTGACCGACAGGAAGTACCTTTTCCTTTTAAAACACACACACACACACACACACACACACACACACACACATTCACACACACACTCTATATGGTAGTGTTGTACTGGGGGTCATGCAAGACAAACCATAGGAAGATCACTGTCTTTGAAGGGCTTACATTCTGGAAAGGTAGATAGATGCTTTAGATGGTTATAAAAAGTGCAGTAAATATCTGGACACTGGTGGCTCATGCAGGTAGTAATCCTAACTACTCAGGAGGCTGAGTGAGACCTGAAGGATCATTGTTAGAAGCCAGCCTGGGAAGAAAAGTCCATGAGACTCTTATCTCCAATGAATCAGCAAAGAGCTGGAGACGTGACTCAAGGGGTAGAGTACCAGTTGTGAGCAAGCAAGCCGGCTGTGTGAAAGCTTTGGGCCCTGGGGTCAAGCCCTAATAACAGCACCAAAACCCAAACAAAACATGTTTTGCATGATGAATGCCCGGAAAGCTAAGGAGTAGAGTGGATTCTAGTCTCCAGGTGAAATTAAGCCAGAGAGGCCTTCTAAGAAGATGAGATGTCCTCGCTGGGTTTGGAAGCTGGAGAGGTCAGATTAGGTCAATTAGGGTTGGGAGCATCTTCTTGTCGGAGGACACAATTTATCAGAGAAGCAGAGGGAGATAGGCATCCTCCTTTGTCCACAGTCACGTCCATGTGGCTAGAGTATAGGGCAGGGGTCTGGATGGTGAGAGGTGAGGCTGAAGCTCTGATCCAGCCCTGGTCAGCAGACTGGGGTGGACGGCAGGACAAGAGCAAGACCCTTTTCCTCAGAGTCCCTCCTGGCCTTGCCCCTTCCCGCAGTGGGATAAGACCTGGCTTTCTGCTCCACGCATGCTCATCCCAGCCCCCTGAGGCTCTTGGGTCAATAAGCTCTTTAAGGAGCCAAGGAGAGGCGAGATCAATTCAGCTGCCATCGATCCCACCACAGTGGCTGATTCGTTAGCAGAGATGGAGGCTGGCCTGGGGAGCCCCTGACTAATGCTCTGTGGTTCTGCTCAGGATTAATCCGGAAGTGCCCAGCAGCCCCAGGGAAAGCATTGGGCCTCCCTCCTCCCCACCCCCCCACCCCAGGTCCCCTGGAGGAGAAGCAGGGAGGTCTTGACCCTTAACTGCATCAGAAGCCTTTACCACTCCAGCTAGAAAACCAAAGCCCCAGGCCGCCCGCAGCTAGAGGGTCATGTTGCTCCTTGGCTCCAATGCTGTCCCTGTGCCCCACTGCCTTTGGGGATCTGGAAAATTCCCTAATTGGGTGAACAAGCCCCTCTGTGGACTGGGGCTCCTCTGTTTTTTCCAGCCTCATCTCTGCCCAGCGGAATGGCCTCGTGTTCTCTGCCTTGTTACTACATCACACAAGTTTACCTGTCAGTTCTAGAAAAGTTTCCTCTGGCCAGGCGCTGAGGACTCACACCTGTAATCCTATCTACTCAGGAGACTGAGGTCTGAGGATCTCGGTTCAAAGCCAGCCCAGACAGGAAAGTCCATGAGACACTTATCTCCAATAAACCACCAGAAAACTGGAAGTGATGCTGTAGTTCAAGTGGTAGGATGCTTGCCTTTAGCTGAAGAGCTCAGGGACAGTGCCCAGGTCCAGAGTTCAAGCGCCACAACTGACCAAAAACAAAACAAAACAAACAAAAAGAAAGTTTCCTTTGATCCTCCTATCACCACTACCACCATCCCCTGCCCGCCCACCCCAAATCCAACTTAAGCAGCATTCTTAGAGCAGCAACCTGATTGCTTATTTTTCCTTGTCTCATTTCCTGCTGACTATTGGAAATGCTTGGGAGCTTTAAAAAGTACAGAATTACATCGGGGTTTTCTAGGATAGAGCCTGAGTATAAATGCTTTCACACCTCCTTCCCTGGGATCCTCGGGTCTCCTGAAAACAGGGACCACAGGGTTTGACTAGGTCCTCTGTCCCTCCTGCCTGGCACAGGATGTGGGCACAAGTTAGACATGCAGCAGGTGTCTGTGGAATTGTACTGTCTCAGAGGCATGTGTGGCCTGGGCTGAGCATCCTTACCACCCCTACCCCCAGTGCCCTAGAAAGCTCCCCTGTGAAGCAGCCGTCCCTGACTTCCGCTGGACAGCATGAAAGACAGAGGGTTAGCTCTTAGACCTGAGCTGAGCCCATTGAATCTTTATTTTTCGTTATCAGGTCACGATCAATTATCGCTGTGGCTTTGGAGGCAGCAGGGCAAATAAGAACATCTTGTTTAATAAAAGGGGACCTTGAACCCCAGGGTGAGTTAGCCCACAGATCTGGGTGTTTCAGCAAGGATTGGCAGAGCTCAGCTCACTCTATGGTCTCTCTGCAACTTCTTCTCTTGAGCCTTATTACCAATGGCTTCCTCAGGCTGAACCAGAACCCCCTCCTCGGTCCCTCATCCTGCAGTCTTTGGCCCTACTCCTTTCCCTTTCTGCCCCCTCTGCCTTCCCAAAATGGTTGCCAGGGGCCTTCAGGGTCTTCTCCCAGCTGACCTAGCAAGGTGGCTGGTATGGTGATCTAGAGAGCTCCATACTGAAAAACAAGCAGAACTGGGCTTGAATGACAGTGAACCTGGACCTATCTTCCTACAGCCAATGCAAGTAAAGCAGGAATCCCTAACCATGCAAGACCTTAAGAACCTTCTGGGTTGTGTACAGGTATGGTAAGGCTTGTACCCCGCAGTGCTGAGAAGCGTGGGCTGGCCCTGACCCCCACTTCCACTCATGCTTGTCCACAGCCCCTGAGACTTGTAAAACTAGCAAACGCTTCACACATCATCTAACCCTGGCCCAGCTTATGGTCCCTGATTCCAGACTGTGTCTGTCCTCAGGAGGGGATAGAGCAGGTGCCCACTGGGGACTGAGGATGCCACCTAAGATAGAATTACTGTGATAAGCTGACGGAGTCTGATAGGAAACCCTGACAAGCCACAGCCCTGGCCCCTCGGCCTCTCGGTTAATGTGCCAGCCCCAGGCCTTCCTGTAATGCTCAATACTGAGACCTCCACAGGCCCAGAACTAATTTTATCCATGAGTGACTCTGCTTAATCCTCTCTGGGCTCCCGTCCACTGTTGGGGGGCCACTCCAGGGGCAGAAGGAAGGGGGAGCACTTAGCTGGAGCCACAGCTTGGCCGGAAAGGTGAAGGGAGTCTTTGGGGGAGAGAGATTCAGCCTCTGGGGCTTCTGTGGCCAGGGCCATTGTCATCTTCTGGTCACTCCCCTAGAGGGCCAGCCCAGGTCCCCTCCCCCCCCCCAAGTGAGGAAACAAAATCATCAATAAGGCCCAGGGAGGTCACTATCAAAGCCTTCTCCTTCATCCACTTTGATCTGAATGGACTTGGGGTGTAGCCCTGGTGGGGGGGCATCTTCTCAGAGTCTTCTGCATTGAGCAAGGGAAGAAGCTCTCTGCCCAGAGCATGCGGTGCCCCAGGGTGTCCAGGAAATTAGAGACTCTGAGCCACAAGGGTCTCCAGAGGGAGTGCTGTACCGCATTCGATGTTGAGAGCCTAAAGAAGGCCTGGAAATAACAGATACCCAGCCAGAGTTTCCAAATGGATCTGGCAAATGAATGCCTGCCTGACACCCCTGCATCCCATCCTACCAGCTGCTGTTGTCCACTCTGTAAGTGCCCCCTTGGGGGGCAGGGAGGGACGGAGTGGCTATTTCTAGAAGTCTTATCTCAGGGTCCTGTGCCCACTGGTTCAGCACAGAGGTTGGCACTAAGGGGCCCTGGCTCAAGGGCTGGCTACTCTCCTTGTTTCTTAGCCCCTCCCCTTGCTTCTTAGCTCCTCCCCTTGCTTCTTAGCTCCTCCCCTTGCTTCTTAACTCCTCCTCTTCCTTCTTAGCTCCTCCCCTTGCTTCTTAGCTCCTCCCCTTGCTTCTTAGCTCCTCCTCTTCCTTCTTAGCTCCTCCCCTTGCTTCTTAGCTCCTCCCCTTGCTTCTTAGCTCCTCCCCTTCTTCCCTAGCCTCTCTCCTTGCTTCTTAGCTCCTCTACTTGCTTCTTAGTTCTACTCCTTTCCTAGCCCCTCCCCTTCTTCCCTAGCTCCTCCCCCAGCTTCTTGTCTCCTCCCCTTCTTTTCTAGCTCCTCCCCTAGCTTCTTAGCTCTACTCCTTTCCTGACTTTGCTCTTTATACCATCTCTCCAAACCCATTTTCTTTATTTAGAACACAACAACAGGAACTCTGCTAGTAAAGGTGACTTTCAGGCTTGTTGTGAAGCTGAAGGGAGACAAAGCCACAACTCAGTGCCTATCACATAAACAGTCAAGAAATCCTAGCAGTTAAGATTATCCCTGAGCTGGTGGACTCCTATTCATCCTTTGCAGCCCTGTGGAAGTGTCATGGGCTCCTGTGGAAGCCTTCTCTCATAACCCCACTCACGGATCTTGATGACTTCTGGAACCCCGGCAGCTGGGGACTCACTTTCCTCTGGGTTGGTTTGCAGGTTCCATCTCTGCTAGAATATAAGTCCCTGAAGGGGGAAGAGGGGTGTGGGGGAGGTGATTCCATGGTAGGGTAAGAGCAGAGCTGGTGGAACCTCAGACCTAGGTGGTGATAAGCCCAGCTGGGTCCTAGAAATCCCCCCCCCCATGCAGTCCAGTCTTTAGGGACTCTGTCTGCATCTGGAGGCCTTCACTGCCCTCTCCTGACTATAGAGGGCAGGGCACTGCCCGTGGAGGGAGTCAAGGTGGGCCTGGAGCAGAGGAGCAGAGGACACAGTTCCTTGCTGGGCACACAGGGTGAGCCACAGAGGATGGTGCTTTGGTGCAGGTGGGCACAGGGGAAGCATGGCGGTCTCCAGCTGGAGCCTCCAGGGGACCAGCCCCAAAGCAGGTAGATGCAGCTCCCCCCCAGCCCCCAGTGCAGCTCCCCATCCCTCAGCCTCTGGAGCAAGGGAGCGGAGCGGGCCAGCGCTGGTGTCACACACGGGACTTGGTGACCGACCGGGCCTTGCTCACTTGCCCACGGTTCTCTCCCGCTTCCTGAGAGACAGTGACAGATCAAGAGAAGATGGTTCCAGCTAAAAGAGTCCTATAATTATCAACTGCGGATTATTTTAATTAAAACGCTTTGCATCCTCAGCTCTTAATTTCTAAAATGATTATAAATGTTATTATTAAAGAAAAATCCTTGAAGTGAGATTCATAAATCTCTGCCTGGGCTGAGATGACAGGGTGAAGCCGGTTACAGCCAAGGAAGCTCAGCCCGGGGGCGAGGAGGCTCCATTTGGGGGAGTTGAAGGAGAAAGCGAGAAGGGAAGTAAGCGGAAATGGAGTAAAGCACGGATTTAGGGGTTCTACAGGTACCACCTTCCAACGTTACCTTTTAAACTCATTAAAGCATTTGGGTCTGAGAAAATCACACCAGATCTGAATTTGAAACTTGCCCCTTGCTGCTCGCTGTGTGACCTGGAGCAAGTCAGCTAACCTCTCCGAGCCTCTACTTTTGTCCCATGTAAATGAAAAGAATAGCCATCTGGTGGAGCTATTTTTAAAGGCGTGCTGATATTGTATGTGAAACACTTGTCACAGAGTAGCTACATGATAGAGTTGGATCCCCTCCCTCCCCATTCCTAAGCTGGTTGTAGTCATCTCCAGTCTCCAAGCTTTCCTTGGCTCTCCTACTCCTAGTCCCTGTCAGGACCCAAGGGTGAACAGGTGGGAAGCCCTGGTTTCTCAGTCTTTTATCTTAAGGAAACAGAGGTTTAGAGAGTGGGGGGAAAACGTCTGGCAGAAAGTCATGAACCAAATTGCTTGGCAGGTCGTTTTACCCATGTTTAGCAGATGGCTGAAGTCTGCCTTTCTTATTTATTTTAAGCCTGTCTTTCTAATGACGAAGGGGAGATGGCCAAGCAGCAAGCGGCCCCGGGGGGAAGGGGGTGAGATACAGGATGCTTGGACACTGCTCTCAGCTTTTTGGGGGGCTGCTGTGTGCCCTTGAGTCTGAAGCCTTCCTCTCTGAGGACCTTAGTTCTCTCCTTGGTAAAAGAGGACTCAGTAATCCCTGGCCCACTGACCCCTGGGGGGCTGGCTCTGAGGACCAGGCCCTGATGATGGATCTGAAAGTGCTTTGTAAGCAGGACAGCCAGAAGCAAATGCAGATTATTAACATTAATATGAATGAGCTTGCTCACAGCTGGCCACCGGCCATGGAGGAGGCTGAGGGAAGCTTGGGGAGCCTGGGAGGAATTGCTGGTTGAGGCCTTTAGAGGGATAGCAGGAGCGGTGGGGACTGGCAATTCTCTGCAGGGCTATTTCTCGGCTCCTGTGGATGCTCGGCCCGGAGAGAGATGGGGGACATCTTGGGCCATTGGCGTTTGGATGCAGTTGGAATGCTGGCAGGTGGAGGGGGACCCATGCTTCTGGCAAGGAGATGCTAGTCTTCACATTCAAGTCTCTGAGCCCAGGAGGCAGTGGGGCTGAAGTCTGGGCTGTGTGCTGTGGGGCTCATTCAGGGCCCAGGACCTTCCTTCTCTCTGTTCAATGCTCCTTGCACTAGGCTCCTGGCCCCTTGCTGCAGTCTCCTCCTTCCCAGCTAGGCTACACTGCTTCAAATGCACTTGTCTATAGAGCTGCTTTGTGTTCTAGACCATTAATTCATTCATGCATTCATTCCTATATTCAGTTAAGGATTTCCTTTTCTTTTCATGCCAGTGCTGGGCACTGTCCCTTAGTTCACACACTCAAGAGTTGTGCTCTGCCCTTTGAGCCACTGTTCTACTTCTAGCTTGGTGGGTAATGGGCCACGAGTGTCTCACAGACTTTTCTGCCTGGGCTGGCTCTGAACCACCATCTTCAGATCTCAGCCTCTAGAATCACTAGGATTACAGCTGTGAGCTACTGGTGCCCAGTAGTAGAGGATTTTCCCTGGTGAAGAGGTGACTGGCACTGTGCCAAGGCACTGAACACAGAAGAAAATGAAACCCTGGCCTGGTCATTAAGGCTCAAAGGCTGCTGTGGAGACAGAAGACGGCTTTGTAAACTGATCATTGGCGTACCAGCTGAGGTTGGGAACTTTGGGCACATAGTGGGGCCTGGGGGGGGCAGGGGTTAGGCCTTGAGAAAGGATATATCCTGAACCCCCTTTAACTAACTCAGTGGGGACAAAGCAGTCAGGGAGACCTGGAGCAGCTCCCCTTCCAGCTGACCTCCCCCACCCCCCCTACCCCCAAACCACATACCTGAAGGTCAGAGCCTTCTGTGCTCTGCCTGAGGGGTAAGGAGTCAGAGCCCCAGGACAGGGCTTGCTTGAATCCCAGCTTGTCTCCAAACAGACTGCACCCTGGGACCTCATTCCCTGGAGGACGGGATATAGTTGTGAGACACTGGAAGATGGTGGCTGTGGCCAGCACTCCAGAAAGGGACCACACTGTTGTCATGACTGACCGTTGTATTCCTGGGATGTGGAGGGTGTTGGGTACCCAGTGGGGTGCAGGCCTAAGACGGCACACCTGGGATTTCCTTTCAATGCCTGTTGATTGATTTGCACCAATCACAAGGCTTAAGATGGGAAGATGAACGAGATGCCTGTGGGCTGTGTGCATGTGTATGTATGTGGATCAGAGAGAGAGCGAGAGAGAGGAGAAGCAGAAGGAGGACGAAGGGGGAGGGAGGAAGGGAGGTCGGGAGCTCTCTTTGGCACACATGACACATGCTCCTCTGTTTCTCAGCATCACTGTTCCTTAGAGCTTCACCCCGATCCCGAGTCCTGCTCACTCCCCCCCCCCCCCCACCCGCTTGCCTCTTACTGCCCTTCAGTCCCAGCTAACATCTTGTTGTCTGTTAACATTCAACGATACAAACTTCCATGCAGGCTGACAAGAATTGCTCATCTCTGCAAATCGCCGTAGTCTAAGTAGATTTTGATGAGCACTAGGCTAAAGGCTCCAGATGGATTCTGGGGGAATTCTGGAAGGCAAGTGAGCATTTTTGAGCTGGACAGGGAAGGTCTGAGCACAAACAAGAACAGGATGAACCTGGTAGTGTTGCTGAGTGAGGGCAGGGTGGGGTGAGGGCTGAAAGCCATTGTCTTTCAAGCACCACCAGCCTTGTGCTAGGCGTGGTGATGGTCACAACCCCCCAGAGTGGCACTGCTGGGATTGCCAAGTAGAGCCATTGGCCCTGGGCAGTGTGCCTGAGCCTGGGATAGGAAAAGCAGACCTGGGCCGTGATGCCCTGGGAGGCCAGAGAGGGAGAAAGCAAATGCACCAAAGCCCAGAGACTCAGGGAGAGCGCTTGGGCAGCCTGGGGGCCATCAGACCTCTTTCCTTCCTCTCCTTGGTCTGCAGAGAGAGGAGAGTGGGAAGTGGGTGGTGTGTTCAGCATGAAGGACTCTTCACCTGGTTCTCCTGGGCATCTTCCACCACGTCCGCCAGGCAGCTTCTGCAGCCCCATCTCAGAGATGAGACAATGGGGCTGAAGGACGTGGCTGATGGACTCTAATCCCTAGGGGACTTTGCAATCAGAGCTAGCCTTGGCTCTCCTCCCTTCCTCTTTGCCACCGCCATAGCTCCAGCCCCACCCGGCCCATCTAGAGAATTGCTTTGGAGTAAGGCAGAAGGGAGTTGCCTGGGCTTCCTGCCCTCACCCCCCGCCCCCCAATGCTTTGTAGCTGATTACTCTGCAGCCCTTTGATCTGCTACAGAAGCTGGCGGCCAAGCTTGTCCCTGGCCACCGGCAGAAATCAGAGGTCTGACTTCAGGTGAAAAAGCTCCTTCTCTCTTTTCCTTCCCAGGTTTTCCTTTCCCCGCCTCCTCGCCCGGTTTGTTTTGAAGCTTATTTTTAACAAGGGATTGAAAACTTCAGATGCAGCCAAGCTCTGGAGCCCTAGGGGATAAAGGCTGATGCTGATTGGTGGGCACAAGGGTGGCAGGAGACAGGTGGAGAATAATAATTGGTTTGCCTGGCGTTTACTGAGCACCTACTAAGCTCAGGCATCAAGTACCCAGGGAGAGCCGTTTTGTCTTTGGTGTTGCTGTTCCCTGTTGTTCTGGGGGGGGAAATCTCTGCTCATTTTACAAATGCAGAGGTAAATGCACACAGGTCCGGGGGGTGGGGGGGGAACTCTCTGGGTCACAGATACACAGCTAGTGCGGGGTGCAGTATGTGTATAACATCAGAGTATGTGTGACACATACCCAGTGGGCTGGGAGGTCTGAAGTTCCCAGGACCCTTCCCAGACCCCTTGTCACACTGTTGAGACTACAGCGTGGGAGCTCTGCTTTCTTCACTCCAAGGCCATCTCCAATGTTCCCAGATGTGCCCCACAATCCCCAGCTGTGTTCTGGTGGCTCGGGAGGAATTAAGAGGTAGCCCTGTCCATCTTTGTTGCTCCCGTCCTGGGGCTCATGGGGTATGGCAGTGGGAAGACTATGGGCCCAGCTCATGTCTCTGTGACAAGGAGAAGGAAGCCCCAGAATGGGAACCCATGGTGTCACGACCCTGATCCCTGTAGGACCCTACGGAAGGTTTCCAAAGAAGTGACTGTCAGCTTCTTCTGCAGGGACAGCCGAGGATGGAGAGGTGGATGGCAGAAGATGGTGGAAGGAGCCTGTCTTCCGATGACCTTCAGCAGCAGCATCTATCTCCCTGTCCTTAGGAGAAAATGTGGAACTTTCTGTGGGCTGACTCTGTGTGAGGTATATGTGCCTCCATCCAGCCCCACCTGAGCTTTGGGTACCAGCCTAGACAGGAAGTACCTACCGACAAATAATTGGATTTAACTCTGCCTGAACCTTAATCTCTTCATCGGCAGAGCGGGGCAGAAACCAAAAGCAGACAGTCTAGTTCATGAGAAGGTGAGCCGAAAAAGGGCTTGGCACTCAATAGGGGCTCCATAAGTGCCCATCGCCGTTACAACAGTTAGCTGTGGTCAAACCCAGCTGGGCGTGGCTGGCATACTCCTCCATCTTGGAAAGAGAGAGTCTGAAAAGCAGCCTGTGTGGGCCAGCTGACCATCTTGGGTGGGTAGGGGCTCGCTCCTGCCCCTGCCCTTGCTTTCTTCTGACCCAGGGATGGTCAGGTGGTCTCTCCTTGCCTCACCGGGTCTCCGAGAGATTAAACAGGGATAGAGACAGTTCTCCCGCAGGGTCCTTACATCATTAACCATTCTGGGCCCATCTCTGGCCACCCCAGTCCCACTGCCCTTCAGCAGACATCCCTCTCCCGCTACACACATTTGCATGAGCAGAACATCTTCGCCATGCCTCCTCACCACCTGCTCGTGTGGCTCTCTCCCCACCTGAAGCCACAGCTACATATGCAAAGGCCAGTATATTAATTTGTGTTTGAGCGTGGAGCTGGGGACACTGCCGAGAAGGGAGATTAGGCAGTGGCAGTGGGTGGGAGGCAGACAGATGGCTTGATTGCTTTTACCTGTTGCTAATTTGTTAGGCAACAGCTCCTCATTTGTGTTTAATCTTGCCCAGACCCAAGACAACCACGATGCCAAGCCCCAAGCACCTGGGCTAGGGGGCAGGGGTGGGGTGGGGGGCAAATGGCCTGCTTGGGAATTGAATACCAGGTTTGAGAAGTGAGTGGTGGGCTGGGAATGTCGCTCAGTGGTAGAATGCTTGTCTCGCAGGCATGAAACCCTGGGTTCAGTTCCTCAGTACCACATACGTAGAAAAAGCCAAAAGTGGTGCTGTGGCTCAAGTGGTAGAGTGCTAGCCTTGAGCAAAATAAGAAGCTCAGGGACAGTGCCCAGGCCTTGAGTTCAAGCTCCAGGACTGGCAAAATAAAAGAAGTGACTGGTTCTTTCTTATCTTGACTCTGATGCTATCTCAGGCTGCTCACTCAAAAGCCTTCTTGGAACATCTGAGCCACCGGGAGGTGAGTTGAGAAGCTGCGGGGCTAGCTGTCCTATTCATCAGCTGCGTGGTCTTGGGTAGGTTGCTCAGCCTCTCTGGACCCTATGTGCTGGACTCTATCTGGAGTTGTGGAGCGTGAGCCAGGGAAATGGACCTGAGAGTACTCAGACACGTGTCATACGTTGTCACGGGGAGGCATGATTTGGGAGCAGAGCCAGCAGCACTTCCATTCTGGAGTCAGTGGGGCCTGGTCTGGCTGAATTCGGACTTAGCCATGAGAGCTATGAAATCTCAGGGTGGACACCTAGGCTTTCTGGGCAGGCTTTTCCTCCCTGAGTCAGTGGGATGCTGCCTGGAAGATGAAAGTGTATTTAAGCCCTGGGCAGGCTCTCAGGTGTACCCACACAGTCCCAGGGAGCCCCGGCTAGGAGACAGTGCTCTGTCTCTCAGCCTCAGCATAGAGTCTCCTGTTCTATGCCATGTTCTGTGACATGTGCCCCCAGTCTGGCTGGCTGCACGCTCTGTGTTGTCTTTTCTATCATCTATAAGTTCCGAGGTTGGTGAGCTGAGGCCTGTGAACCTCTCATGGGAAGACAGCCATGAGGAAACATGCTCCCCTCTCCTAGAGTTAGCAGAAAGGTCCCAGCCTGCCTGATAGATGGGGCTGCGGTTTGTGTTCTTGGTGAATCCCTCCTCTGAACCTCAGTTTCCTCTCCCGTGTGAAGAGGGGCTGAGGCTTCCTGGGTTATTGTGAGAACGGCGTGCCTCACGGAGATAAAGTGCTCTGCTCAGTGTCAGGCATGTAATTGGCACTCTGTGATGGCTGATGGATTAATTCTCTATCAGAGGACAACCAGCAGTATCGCTTCCATTTGAAATGAGGGAGAAAACCAGGCCGGGTGAGTTTGTCAAGAAAGGAGAAAGAATCCTTTTGAGAAACTTGCTCAGGGGGTTATTGACTGAGAATCCATCTTATCTCTCCTTGGCCTTTGGATTTGTCTCAAGGAAATGTGCAATTATTCAAAGGGACAAGGGGAGGGAAGGAGTGGGCGGGGGTGTCTCTGTGGTGGGAGAGAGGAAGGAGGAGGGGAAGAGAGGGAAGACAGAGAAGGTGGAAAGTAGGTGCGTGATACACATTTCAACGTTCTTTTTCTACCTTCCCTTTTTCCCCTTCCATTACATCCTCCATCCTCTTTTGAAGCTGAAGTCCATGTCTAAATATTAACCCCCTCCCCAAGTATCCACGCTTCTTCCCCAGCATCATGTTTAACTGGGCCAGTGCACAAAATGGTTGAAAACATTTTTTTCCTTGGTTGGTAGCCTTGGGCAGGAGGATCTTCTGCTGAGGTCATTTTCTCCCTGGTGGGAGGTCATTTCTCCACTGGAGTCATCTGCCCTCCCCTCCCTCCCCTCTTCTTTCCTCTCCCTCCCTTCCTCTTTCTTCCTCTCCCTCCCCTCCCCTCCCCTCTCCTCTATAATGTGGCAACATAGATCAGAGCATGGAGCAAGGGCAAGACTGGGTCTCAACATGGAGTCTTCTGGTAACTACAGGTGACTTCTGTGGCAGTCTCTGGCTCCTCTTGACATGGGGTGTGTGATGGTATTATATGTATCCAAAGGAGCCCCACATACAGGGTCTCTAGCACAGGTCCTGAGCACCAGGCAGAGCTCAGAACCTGTGTCAGCCACTGTTGGGTGTTCAGTCCCCTGATCCAGCTTTGAGTCCTTGGCACAGGGCCTTTCTGCGTCTCTAGGAACCCTCGGTGCAGCAGGCAGGTGTGTGTAACCAACTCAAGGCTGTGGAGCCTGTAGGCACCATAACCTAGCTGGATCTGGGACGAGCCTTGTGTGGCCTTACCCACTATCCCCAGTTCATTCAGAGTCTGACCTTTGTGCTTTGTAGCAAGCCTTTCATCTCCAAGTCTGCCCTGTCTGTACACCTACCCCTATGGTCAAGGATACAGAGAAGGAGCCTCTGTTTGGGACTGTGTGCACTGTCTCCTGCAGCCCCCTGCAGCCCTCCTGTGGGGGTGGTGGAGTTGTTTTGTTAATTGCAGCCATCAGGGTTAGCACAGCCAAGAGACTTCCTCTATGTATGGGGACTGATGACTCTGGATTAGACAACACAGATGCCAGCCCTCCACAGCAAGCTGCTTCTCTCTCTCCCTGCTCATGGGCACCTCTCCCAGCGACATTCCGACTTGTTGATTGTAGATGGTCTTCCCTCAGACTGTCCCAGGCCCCTGGAAGGTATGTGGGGCATACATTGGCCAGTTAACAGCAACTGAGAGACTGGTGAAAAATAGGGTCTTGTTGGGTAAGGTGTGGTCAGCAGCAAGGACTGTGGGTTGGCTTCTCTGTGTGTTTCAGAGAGAAAGGAGAGAAGCTGGCAGGAGGCAACCCTCCCCTGGATCCCAAACCTAACTGATATTTACCAAAGAAATGGCGGTTCTTAGAAAGCTAGCAACTGCTGACTGACAGTGTGAGTTTTAGAGCTTCCCAGAAAGCTGTAGAGGAAAACCACGATAGGGAAACAGAGCAGAGGACTTGCTGGTAACTTGGAAGAACTAAGCATGACCTGACCTTTTGAGGAAGGACAAAAGGACTCAGTCCCCAAAGGGAAGTGGGCCCGACTCAGAGTTGGGCAGGGCTTCCATCCTGTGCTTACTCCTCATGGGAACTCTCTAACCCACTGGCAGAAAGAATTTGGAGGAATGAACATGTGTTCAATTTAGATACCGTAGTGTTTGATGCCAAAGTTTTCATCAGCTTGGGGGAGAAATTAGAGAGAAGAGAGAGAAAAGAAAACCATACGAGTACATTTTTCATCAAGCTGAATTTATTTATTTATTTTTGACAGGATTGTCCTTTTCTTTACTCATCTTGCAGGGTTATATCTTTTTTTTCTTTTTTGCTTTTTTAGTGTGAAAAATATTCTGTGCCCTCTGAAGGGATGATGATGGCAAACAGGAGTTGATTTCTCAAGTATCTATACTTGGCAGTCCATAAAACTGGCAACTCTGTGAATCCTCTAATTTTGTCCTTAAAATTTTTGCTGAACTACAAAATCCTCTAGTCTGATGGGGTTGTACTTGGTCGGTTAGCATTTATGTCAACTCCCTTCTCTATCTTGGGACATCTGATTCTCTTTTTCTTCGGCTTTGCACAGACAGTCATTGAAATTCAATGACCTGAACCCTGTGCTTAAATCCAATCGCTTTTCCTTTAAGTCTATGGGGAAATATGGATGATGTTTCCCATACCCCACAATGTGGGGGAAGAAGACATCTCTTCAAATCGTATCTCTGCATCTCTGTACCTGTGGAACGTGATGGGAAGTGCATTGTCTTCCGAATAGACAGAAGATCTCATCTCATGAGATGAGGTAGGGGATGGGGATGGGGAGGGTCTGCTTTCAGGGCCTAAATGCCTTAAACACTGAGTGTTTATCTCTTACAGATTTAGAGGTTGGAAGTCCTTGGGCAAGGTGGCAGCGAAGTCCCGCTTTGGGGTAGCACTCTCTTCTGTGTCTTCACATGGCAGAAAGAGCTAGTAGGCTCTCTGGTCCTGCCTCCTCCTCCATTTCTATTCTTTCTCATCCTTCATTCAGTACTTGGGTTTGAGCACAGAGCCTTAAACTTGCTAGGCAAGGTTCTCTATCATTTGAACCATGCCTAAAGATAATGAAACACGTGTCCACACAGATGTATCTGGACTCATATGCAGACATTCACAGCACACTTTTTTCCATAACCATCTGAAATGAAAACAACATAAGTATCCATCAACAGGAGAACAGAAAATGTGGTCTAGCTATACAATGGAATACTACCTAGCAACCAAATGAATAAACTATTAATTCCTATCAGGATGGGGATGAACCTCAAACACAAGCACACACACACACACACACACAAGCACACACACACACACACACACACACACACACACACACACACACACACACACAGAGGTATGATTCTACTAGATTTAATGTCCAGAGAAGGCAGAGAGACAGAAAACAGATTAGTTGGCACCTAGAGTTGAGAGTAAGAAGGGGATTAAACTATGAGAGAAAGAGCTTGTTGGAATGGTAAAATGTACCAAAACTAGACTGTGGATGGTAATTGTACAACATGGTAGATTTTTAATAAACGATCCACTTTAATCATTAAACACTTAAAATGGGTGGGTAATCAATTGTACTTTTAAACATTTAAAAATGTGCATGAAATAGCCCTTTGTGATGGCTCACACCTGTAATTCTAGCTACTCACGAGACTGAAATCTGAAGATCTCCGTTGGAAGCCAGCCCATGTAGAAAACTTTCTGAGGTTCTTATCTCCAATTAATTACCAAAAAAAATCTGGAAGTGGAGGTTGAAAGGGTAAATGGAGAGTGGCTCCATTTAGGATGTAACACCATCTCCTCTAACTCCTCTGCAAGATTCCTTGTTCCTCAGACTGGCTGGGTCCTGGGGATCTCAGTGCTCATTGCTGGGATAGCTCATCCCAGCTGGCATTCGTGGGGTTTGAACTCAAGGTCTGGGCAATGTCCCTGAGCATTACTGCTGGATGCTAGTGCTCTACCACTTTGAGTCACAGTGCCACTTCTAGCGTTTGGCTGGTTAGTTATAGATAAGGGTCTCTTGAAGCCAGGTGCTGGTGGCTCACGCCTGTAATCCTAGCTACTCAGGAGGCTGAGATCTGAGGATCGTGGTTCAAAGCCAGCCCGGGCAGCAAAGTCCGTGAGACTCTTTTCTCCAATAAACCACCAGAAAACTGGAAGTAGCGCTGTGGCTCAAGCAGTAGAGCGCTTACCTTGAGCTGAAGAGCACAGGGACAGCGCCCAAGCCCCATGACCAACCAAAAAAAAAAAAAAAGTCTCTTGAGCCAGGCTTCCAGCCTGGCTCTTTGCTGGTTAGTTGGGAGATGGATTTTTTAGAGGGATTTTTCTGCCCGGGCTGGCCTTGAACTGCAATCCTCAGATTGAATGAGTTTTTGCCACAAAACCCCTTTTTATTTCCAATTAAAGAAACAAGAAGACCAATAGGAATAATGAACAGAGCTGACAACTGGTAGAGTACAAGCCTTGAGCAAAAAAGCCAAACGTGAGTATAACACCCTGAGTTCAAGCCTCAGGACTGGTACACACACATACACACACACACACACACACACACACACACACACACACACACACACACACACACACACACACACACCCCTCTTCATGAAGAGTTGTTTCCCATTCACAGATCAGGAGCCATGGAGAAAGAATTGGGGGTGGGGGGAGAATCCAAGCTTTCTCATGGGTTCCTTTCCTTCTGCCATAGTAGACAAAGGGGCCTCTCTGCCCCCAAAGCAGGGAGGCCCACAGCCTTTGCTGCAGACCTGGGCACTGTCAAGCCTGCTCAGGCCTGGGATGGACCCTAAGGAGGAAGGAAGGCAGGAGGGGAGGGAGGAGAGAGAAGGCAAGCTTTGCACTAAAAAGGGAAGATCTGGAGTCAGCAGAGGAAAACCAGAAGGGCAGTCAGGGGAAGAAATAAAAGCTGTGGAGAGCCTTGGGGGCCGCCAAAGGGAATCAGAAGGGCGTTTTACAAATATATCAGGGGACGACAAGAGATACTTGAAAGCCGCCTGGCCCATTAATAAATGAGAAGGGAAATAAAATTAATGATGATGATAAAAATGGCTGAGCTGCTGAAGTGCTTTGTAAAATTGGTCTTTAACAAGGAAAAGGAAAAGAAAAAAGTCGAAGGGATGAGCGATTCGAAAGGGACAGGCACCTTGTCAATGCAGTTGATGAAAAGTAGGAAGGAGAATACTTAGGGAAAAAAAAATTGGATGATGCTCACTGCGTTCCAAATCACCACATCTGGATATAGGCCTTGGGATCTGGAGGGAATTAGCTGATGAAATTATTCGATCTTTGGCAGGTATGTTCCATTCTATGTATTGGGGGTGGGGGTGGGTGGAGAATCAATGAAAATTGGAGAGGTTGAGATTAAAAAAAGAAGGGGAGAAGCTGGGTTCTGGTGGCTCACACCTGTAATCCTTGCTACTCAGGAGGTTGAGATCTGAGGAGCGCGGTTCAAAGCCAGCCAGGGGAAGGAAACTCTTATCTCCAATTAACCACCAAAATACTGGAAGTGGCGCTGTGGCTCAAGTGGTAGAGTGCTCTCCTTGAGCTGAAGAGCTCAGGGACAGTGCCCAGGCCCAGAGTTCAAGCCCCACAACTGAAAAAAAAAAAAAAAAAAAAGGAGAGGGCAGCGTGAGTGTGTGTTGGGCTTGGCATGTGCTGGGTGCATGGACTGATCTAACATATCCTCACCACCTCCATCAGCCCTGTATGGGTTCTGTGAACACTCCACTTAAAAATTTTATTTATTTATTTATTTATTTATTTATTTATTTATTTATTTATTTATTTATTTGTATTGGATTTGAATTCAGGGCTGTGGGCTCGCTAATGCAAAGTCTCTACCATGTGAACCATGCATGCCTTCAGTTGCTGGTGCCATAATTTGAACCCATGTCTTTCTGATTCTCTTGGGTTGCCTGTTCTGCCTCCCAATGTTTGCTTTCCTCATGTGATCCTCCTCCATCAGTCCCAAAGCCTTAGGAGTGTAATGGCACAGAGGGAGGAAACTTGTCTTGGTTTTGAGAAGATTTCAGAATTGGCAGACTGAGGTGAATGCCACACCTGTCGTCCAGGAACGATGATCTCAGTCCTCAGAGGTGGGCGGATTCCTAGAGTCCTTAGTCCTTGTCACACCTTTGAAAGGCAGACCGAGCAGGGGTTGCCTACGTGAACACTGGAAGCTAGAGCCAGCTGACTTGAAGCCCAAGGCTACATTTTCTGCCCTGCTTGTCTGAAGTCTGTTTTTATTTTTGCTCTAGTCTGGGCTTTCCATATTGCAGGATACAAGGCCTTGACTTTGAGTGTTAGCTTTGGCTGTGTCTCTTCCTCTCTCTTTCCTGCTGGTTTGTGAACCCAGATGCCCCAGGCATGGGAGAAGACAAGGATCAGGTGAAAAGCTTGGGGAGGGCTGTGGAAGTGAGCCAGGCACACATCCTGATCTTGTCATCCCAGTGCTGTAGGTGGTATGGTTAGTTCCAATCCTGGCCTCAATCTTTGCACCTCTACCCTATCCCCTGCTCCATCTAACAGTTATCAAGGATCCATCATATGCACTATTAATTTCCTTGCCTCTTCTCTTTGAGCTTCACTGAGTGACCTGTGTTGGTCAACAAGCTAATCTAAGTTAGTGACATGACTCCAGCAAAGACGTGAGATGTGTGTGTGTGTGTGTGTATGTGTGTGTGTGTGTGTGTGTGTGTGTGTGTGTGTGTGTGTGTGTGTGTGTGTGTGTGTCTGGGAATCAGCTCTTGCATTTCAGTCCCTGCAGCAAAGATGCTCCAGCTAGCCCACCTCTGAAGGGCATGATGGCTACTCTCAACAGTCTGTCTGTCAGTGAAGAGCAGAGCAGCCCCAGAGACTGTGGTTTAAACTGTAGCTGTTTAGCGGATCTCAAATCAGTGTGGGAAGGAACCTACGTGGGCTTGAATCTCCGAGACTAGACGGTTATTGACACGTGCTGAGGAATATCTGTGGCTGTTTGTTACGCAGCAATAGTTGCCTGATACATAGTGTGTGACTAAGAGTGCTTTAGGTTCTATTTAACACCCTTTCTTTTTACTTCAACTTACTAATTAAAAACAGTTCCTTAAGGAGCGAATAGGTAATCATTCCTGAGTTAGGCAAGATGTGTTCCAAAGTGTCCAGCTCAGCAGAGGAGCTCTGCTTGGCAGAGACAGGGTGGTAAACGGATGCTTATGAAAGAGGATATCACCAAAGGTATTGCAGAAGAAAAGTCTTCTGCATCAAGACAGAAACGTCAGCACAGGCAGCCACACAGTTGCAAAGCAGGAGGAAGAGCTGTGGATCTCAAATCCTGTGAAGAGTTGGGCAGAACTCATGCCCAGCACAACTCCCTGACCACATGGTGTGAAGGCATCAGCAATAGCAACGTATTACCAAACGAGGAAGCCCAGCGATCAAGTGGCACAAGACGTTGGTAAAACTCCACCAAACCAGGAGGGATAAACCATTCCCCGTTCTAATGTGAACTCAATAAGTAGCAGAATCCGGGAACGCCGAGGCGCAGAGGTAATTACACACCGACACCTGCTCCTGGAAGCCAGACTTGAGCCTGGGAGGCCCAGGCGGGGATGCTCACCAAGCTGGCAAGATGCAGCTTGTAAATGGCCGTTGCGTTTCCCCCTGGTGCCTCTGGACACATGGCCCTCACCCCATCACCCTCCGGCACTTCCTGAGACACATCCCCTGCCCTCCCCCCTCCAACCCTGGCTTCTCCAGTGTCACCTTCCCCCTGTCTTTCCGTCTTCGTTCACTTCTCTGACTGTTGCTTGCTTTCTGCAGCGGGAGTAGGGAGCAGAGTTGGGGTTTTAGGAGAAGCACGGCCTTTCCTCCTGGGGCGGCTCAGCCGGCTCTTTCGAACACTCTCCCCTTCCAGGAGCCGGGGAGCCCAGCCCACTGTGTGTGATTTCAGAGTTAATCTGTCTGCACTAATTAAATATTGACGGCCGTTAAATATTCATGGGGCGTTTTAGCTGGTAGGTTGGATGTCTCCCGGCCCTTGCTGGCTGAGTTCCGTGGATGGTCTGCACTGGCTGGTCTCTGGGTGCTTGTCCTGCCCTCCTCCACACCCCTTCTCATACTGCCCTGCCCTCCCTGGGGCTCCAGACACTCTTGTTACGCATTCTTCGGTCCCTGGGTACCAGCATTTCTCCTGGCATCCCAGGTAATCAATCTCCTTCCTAGCTGGGAGCCCCTCCTCTCCAACTGTCTTGTGTATGGACAGCGGGGGTAGGGGTGGAGCAGGACTGCAGGTTTCTGGGTTGTGGGGGGGGGTGCTGTGGTGAAGCTGGGACTTGATCTTCCAGAGTTCTCCTTACCTCTCACAGGTTCTCTAAGTACATGCCTTCCCCTACTCTTCTTCCCTGCTCTGGGTTCTAATTGAGAAGGCCTTCCTTTCAAGAAAGCTTCAAGGGGGGACTGGAAAGGATTTCGGCTTGGCCAATGCTGGTTTCCCCATCACTCACTCATTTGAATCACTCTCTCATCATTCCATTTAGCCAGCAGCTACCATGTTCCATGCCCTCAGGATGCTGAGGACAAATGACTCAACATCCCTTTCTCCAAGAAGACCACCTTTCGGGAGTAAAGAATAGCAATGATGGAATGAAGTTAAATACTTCTGTGCCCCTCTCTCACTTCCTGTCTTCTCTTTTCCTCTATCCATCATCCATCCATCCATCCATCACCCACCCATCTGTCCATCCATCCATCCATCCATCCATCCATCCATCCATCCATCCATCCAATTTACTGTAACTGCTATGGAGATCCATAAAATCAAGCAGGTGGGGAGAGAAGATGGGCAGCCCAGGAAGGCCACTGTGTGCAGCTACTGAGGAAAGAGAAAACAGCTGGCTGGCATACCAGGCCATGGGACAAGTTCATGCCTGATTCACCTTCAGTCCAAGAGGGCTGTGTGACCCAGGCAGGGCATTGGTGGTGGTGGAAGAGGTGGGTCTTGGGGACCTTTCTTCCTTTGTAAAGTCTGACTTTTGTGGGAGATAGACGGAAGCTCTCACTGAACTTCTGAACAGAGTTGACAAGATCGGACTCCTCCTTGTAGTCCAAGAAGATTCTCTTGGCTGCCATGAGATTGGACAAAGAGGCTGAAGGGCAGGACCTGGGCACTGACCTTGGCTTCTGTGGGTTTTATCCCCATCAGTTCTGGAATCTGGACTGTGCTTTTGGCGGGCCTTTTCTGCCCTCTAGTGGTCATGATTGGCTACACACCTAAAGGAGAGTGATCAGACAAGCTTTTCCACTGATGGCTTTTTGATCATTTCATACATTCCTTGAGTAGATAGCTTTCTACTCCAATCCACTAAGCCCTGGCCAGTGTAGAAGAGAATAAAATTTCCTCTCTGAATTCACCACACACTGAGAGGAAAGAGACAAACACAAGCTCTCAGCTGGCGGTGGTTTGGAGAATTCAGTGTGCATCTGTTATTATTGGGTAGGCTTTTTGTTTTGTTTTTGTTGGTTGTGGGACTTGAACTTTGGGCCTATGTGATGTCCCTGAGCTCTTCAGCTCAAGGCAAGCACTCTATCACTTGAGCCAGAGCACTACTTCCGGTTTTCTGGTGGTTTTCTGGAGATAAGAGTCTCATGGACTTTCCTGCCTGGGCTGGCTTTGAACTGTGATCTTCAGATCTCAGCCTCTTGAATAGCTAGGATTACATCACCACTGATGCCTGGTGAGTAGGCATTTTTTAAAGTGACAGGTACTTGTGTTTAATGCAAAGAGGCTAAGGCTGTTGTAAAATGTCCTATCACATGCAGATCACTCTCCCACAGAAAAGATGGTCTGGTTCCACCCATTAAGAGAAAGCCCTATCCAAGCCATGTGTCAGCTACTAATGTATGAACCTCAGTTTTTGGATGAGCGGTGAGGGTATTGATGCCTGACTCTGGGAGTCAGGGACGTGTCCCTTCATAGAGGAAGCTGATGGTGACCTGCCCTGAAGAACCAGGGGGGATTTGCTAAGTAAAAAGAGAAGAGACAGGAAATTGAAGGACAGGAACATGTGAAAAATCATGTCACCAAGGAAGCTGGCTTGGTGGGGGTGGACAGGCCCAGCACATGGGCAGCCCCAAGATGTCCATGTAACTATCCATGGAGCGTTGCAGTGACAGAGCCCAGGGTTCCCTGGGGGACCGGATTAGAAGGAGCTAAGCAGGGTTAAGCAGGGCGGGTGCCAGTCTGAGAGTCTTAGAGTCCAGTGATGATTGGCAGCAGAGTCTATTCTCAGAGCAGTCAGAGAGGAGGATGCAGGGAAGATCCAGAGACCATGGGCTGGGCCACCATGTGAGCTAAGTGGAGATGACCTTTTGGCACTGCCCCAAGGCACTGCATTGAAGCAAGAGGCCCTAGGTTCCTAAGCAGGGACAAGGAGAGACAAGAACCTTTCAGAGTCTAGGCACAGAGCCCGTTGTGATTGCCTGGGGGAGGACTCTCTCCTCATTCCTCCCAACAAAGGGAATGACTGGGTTGTGTGGAAGTTGGGGGTCAGCTTGGATTCTGCCACTGACTGGCTATGTGACCCTATATCCAGCTTTGGCTTCTCTGAGGGCAGATGGGGCGGGACTTCCTGGCTCTCACCTCCCATGACTTCTGAACTGCTGAGAAGTGGATTTGGCCACCAGACTGCACTGATTCAGGGCTCTGCAGACCAAATCTGTGAGCGTGTGCCCGCCTTCCAGGATTGAGGTCTTTCATGAGCCCTAAACAAATCTGTCCAAGTGGAGAAGGGAGCCCCTCCACATACAGGGTCCCTGAGATTTCACCCGAAGAGTCACCACCCGAATCTTAGGTGGGATCACTGTCAGTTTTTTTCGTGGCCGTATTCCCAAGAAAGCTCCCCTCTGGCTCAGAGAGAGCTACTCAAGGCACCTGCCGGTCCGACCAGCCATGTTTCTGCGAAGCCAGTATAACAGGATCTGCCACAGGAGAATCAGAAAGAGAACAGCCCGGGAGAGCCATCAGAGAGAACGGCTGCCTTGCTATTTACAGACGGCTTAACTCGAGTGGGCAGAGATGACAGCAGTGAGGGGGTGTGTGGGGGGGAGCAGGAGGCAGGATGGAGCGGAGAGAGGAGTTCTAAGGAGACAGCCTCCCAGCCACGTGCAGTCACTCACAGCTTCGCAAGCAGGGCCCCATCGGTAGGGCAGAGGGTGTGGACTGTCCCTGCTAGAAGGGCTGAGGGTACAGAGGTAAATCCATTTGGCAGCTATATGTTGAGACCATGGCTTAGAAGCTGCCTCCCAGCTCCCATTTGTTCCCTGGACATCTCCTCTGAGTATTTTCATTCACAGAAGAGGATCTGGGTGGGCAGAGGTACACACGGGTCTGCCCATAGGGCATCCAGCTGCCATCCAAACATCCAGAAACAGCGGTGATTACCTGGTCCAAGTTTTCTGCCTTTTGTGCCTGTATTTCAGAAATTGCTTCCACATGTGTCTCTGGGTCTCTCTCTCTCTTTCTCCATGAACAGCATCTCCAACAAAGAATTCAACATGCAACATGGCTCCCCTCTAAAAAGAACACTGAAAGAGAATCTGGAATGCCAAGCCAAGTGGAAAGAAAAATTATCCCACTACCCAAGCGTTAATTTTTGGGTACATTTGCTTCCTTAGTTCCCCTCCCCCCCACCCCCGCGCCCTGTCTGTCCTTCCCATAGTTGAGTGCATATTGACTATACAGTTTCACGCACACGATCATAAGTATTTTCCATGTTATTACACGCTCTTCATAAATGCCATCCTGAAGGCAACCAGTTCGCTGAACCGGCCCCAGATTGTGGTACATTTAGACTCTTTCCAATTTTTCAGCATGTTGCAAAAATGCTTCAAAGAGCAGCTATGTGGAAGAGAAGATGGCTTTGGGTGTTGAGCATGGTTTCTTGGGCTGGGATATTAGGAAAAAGGGCTAGCATATGGTTGCCTTTGCCCATGGAGCTGTCAGCCTGAGGGTTCTTGCCAGAGAACTGTCTCCCTCCTCTGTTGGATCCTGTGTAGCCTGTGCTGATTGCTTAGTACTCTCCCAGGACCCATTGGTTGTCTCCAAGACCTCTCTTTTAAAATGTCACCCAGACCTAGTGGCTCACATCTGTAATCCTACCTACTCAGGAGGTAGAGATTGGGGAAATGGCAGGTCCAGGCCAGATCAAGCCAAAGATGCCAAACTCAACCAATAGCTGGGGCACTGTGACTTATACCTTTCATCCCAGCTATGCAGGGAATGTAAATGGAAAGGTCAAGGTCCTGGCCAGGGCCTGGTATAAAAACAAAACATCCAGGTACTGGTGGCACATGTCTGTAATCCTAGCTACTTAGGAGGCTGAGATCTGAGGATCACTGTTCAAAGCCAGTCCAGGCAGGAAAGTCCATGACACTCTTATCTCCAATAAAAGCCAGAAGTGGAACTGTGGCTCAAGTGGTAGAGTGCTAGCCTTGAGCACAAAGAGGCTCAGGGACAATGCCTAGGCCCAGAGTTCAAGCCCCAGGACCAGCAAAACAAACAAATAACTCCTCCCTCTAAACAAAAACAACCCCCCCAAACAACAACAAAAATAACCAAAAACCTAAAACAAAAAAGAGGTAGAGCATGGCTCAAATGGTAGAGGTCTTGTCTAGCAAAAGCACAGCCCTGAGTTCCAGTCCCAGTGACTTAAAAAACAACCCAAATAAAACCAACACAAACAAAACGCTGTCCCTCTAGCCAGAACATTCTTCAATGAAGTGAGAGAGAGAAAAAAATCATGTCCTCAGCCTTATCCTTGACTATATTGACTGAAATTGGAGTTTATTAGTTCAATAAGTTGAAAAAGCTTCTGGTTTCAGGTATAGCTGGATCTGGGTGCAGTTTTCTCAGCCTATCAGCTCAGTTCCTACTGAGGGGTTCTCCTGAAACTCCACATTCTGACAAGAGGGCTGAAGAAGAATGTCTCTGACTGCCTGTTCTCAGGCCTGCAGGCCAGAACAAAACGCTTCCTGGTAGCTCCTTGACATAGAGCAGAACCCACTGTGATTGGATTAACATCAATCGCTCAACTACTTCTGAAATAATCACTGTCACATGGACAGCAATGGTGTCTGCCCCTGAGCTTAGAGAAGGTGTTGCTGCCTTCATGCCAGGAGATGGATGGGTTCTGTTCTTCTCCAGGCCCCTGTTTACTCCAAGAGGTGCAGGGAATGGGGAGTGGTATTGAAGAGATGCTCTCTAACCACTACCATGGCTCTGGCTCCACTGGGCTCATCTGGCAGGCCTGGGACTGGAGTCAGGGTCCTCCTGGAGGCTGGTCTTCTATACATGACACAGCTCTGGACTTGTGAGGTATGGCTTGGTCTTCTGTTATTCGCTCTTGGGCATCTTTCCTGGATGTTTTTTAATATTAATAACCCATCTTGAAGCAGGGGTCTGACACCAGCTTTGTGTAAGGTCCACTCCTGGATGGCTAGCAGACTCCACCCTCCTCCCAGCAAAGTCTCCGCCCAGTACCTGCGTTACCTAGGCAACTGGGACACCTGGAAGAGGTCACATCTGCATCCGCTGAGGTCACATCTGAATTTGATGTGGCCACACCTTTCTCCGCCCATACCCTAGATAAGGCCTAGCCCAAGCCCAGACACCCTCTCTCTGCTCTTTTCTAGCTCTTTCTCAGCTCTTTCCTTCTCTTCTCTTTCCCAGCTCTCTCTCTTTCCCAGGCCTTTCCCCACCATGTGGAGGACCAAGATGGCCTGGTGCCAGCCGGAACGATGAATAAACCTACCCCTTACCTGAATATTACGTGCCTGCTGCTGTTCTTACTCGGCTACCTCTTTTTTAAAAACCTAACACTTTGTTTCACAGCTTTTTGAAAAAAAAATTCTAGTAAACTACCCAGGCCTCCTCTCCCCAAAATACTGTCCCGTGGTGGAGAGATTTATCCTCGGTCTAGGTGTCTTGAGTTGTCCCCTCCCTCATGGCTCCTGTGACTTGTTTTTCCAATCCATCTTAGGTCCTGAAAACAAGCAGGTCTCACCACATGTGACTCAATGGAGTATTTGGTACATGTAATTGAGAGGAGCCGTTTCCAGAAGAGACGGCTGTGTGCTGGCCACAGCCACCCTGTCAGGTACCGTGGGATTGCATGTGAGCTACTTTCTCGAAACCACCTTTTCTGTCACTCCTGTTTCTCGTTGGGAGCTGGCCTCTACCCTTGGGACAGCACCTCGTTCATCACAGGCCCAGCAGCCCAGGGAGCACCTGGATGCAATGTCCTGTGCCTCTGTGGTGTTTTGTATGGTCCTAAGAGGCTACCATGCCACCTAGCCACCAACCTCCCTTGCAGGCTGGTCTTGAGCATTCAACCCTTCCTCAGATAACCGAAAGCAAGCAAGGAGGGAGATCATCCATTGATGACACTGTCAAAGTCAAAGCAGCACGGCTAGGATTTCAACTGTACCATCTGCGTGAGTACGGGCAATGTTTGCAGCTGTAACAAAGAGACCCAATATGGCAGCTGGATACCGAAGAAGTATATGTGTTGCTTCTGTTGCAGGAGTAGGTATGTGGTCAGCTCAGCAGGGATCACTGTCCAGGTTGTCTCTGTAGCCTATGCTTTGTCTCCTTTAACTAGAGTCACCCATGTTGACCCTTTGAGGGTTGCCTCTATTTCAGACCTTCATTCTTGTATATGCTTATTGAGTATTCTTTCCCCCTCCCCTCGTTTTCCCCATGTGTCCACCCGAGTCCACTCACAATAATATTCCCCAGGTCCATCCATTTTCCTACTACTCAGTCTCCTCAGCTCACTTTGCATGATGTCCTTTATCAAAGGACCATGTCTGATTCCAGGACCAGAATCACAGCCAGTTGTGTTGGCTGCAGGTAGAGGCTTGTTGCTTCGGGTAAAGCTTTATGTGCTGCTCAATGACAACTTCCACAGGAGGGAGACCACAGTCCAGTAGGGCACACCAAAACATCATTGCATTTAGCATTACGGCTTCCCAGATTCAGGAACGTTCTGGTCCAGCTTTCTTCCCAGGCTTTTCCTCTGGGACAGCCTCTCCTTCTTGGGTCTTGATCTGAGAAGGACAGGGATGAAGACTGTGTCCACCTGGGCACTTTGCTGGCATACTCCCTGACTACCCAAGAGGCAGCAATGACCTACAACAAGTGTCTTAGATCATCCCAACAGAGAAGAACTTTCCAGGGTTTGTGAGTTTCTGCTGACCGCGGGTGAACCGTACTATTCCACAAAGCTTTGTCTTTCCTTTATTATTCTCGAGGACCTCTTCATTTATGGCCCATTCATTCACACCCATCCAAGGCTCTCACTGCTAATTGATACCTCGTCAAACCAAACTATTTGTGGAATTATGCTAACAGCCTCGGCTCTCAAATGGCAACTTGCAGCTTTTTGGTCCTGTCGACTTCTCACCTCTGACACTTAGCTCACTTCCTGCTGATTGAAGTGTGTGTGTGTGTGTGTGTGTGTGTGTGTGTGTGTGTGTGTGTGTGTGTGTGTAGGGTGGGGTTGTATACCTCATTCCATTCACTTTACTCAACTTATGAACAACACATTTTTACATCCTGTGCTTGGAGGAGTCTAGTGGCAGAATGATTTCACCCAAGCTTCCATGTCTCCCCTTGCTACAGCTGGATCTCGTCCAAGCAGCCTTTTAAGAAAGAACATTCCACAGTGAATATGAGGCGAACCACATAAAGTTAACAAGCAGCCTTTACTGTTTAAGCTGGCCTTCAGAATAATTTTACTCGCGCAGCACACAACACAACGTGAGCATCTTTACCCAGGGCGGAGAGCTCTGGATCGAGCTGGCAAGGATGTGCATATCAGATTGATGAGGAAGAGGTGCTTGGAGGGTGGCTGGTAGTGATGGGAAATGTTACCAATGACTTGGCCCTTGGGAGGCAGACACCCGGCCCTGGGGAACCCAGGGAAGAAGAACCCCCAGACTCTTCAAAACCTATAGATCGATTGGGCTTAAGAGCCCACATGTACTTACACATCCACTCATTTTTACATCTACTCACACAAAATCTATGTGGCTGCTGCCCAGGGACCGAGGCCCTCCTGACAGAAATGTCATCCTCCTCCATGTCTGTCTACGTGGACTGAACCTAGTCATCTCCATGCATTCTTCCCACTCCTACCCCTTTTCCAGCCCTGTGATATCTCCTGTCCCGTTTGCTACACTTGATCATAGTGTGTGGTGGTGGCATGTGTGTGTGTATGTGTGTGTGTGCTTATGGGTCCATGCTGTGTACATGTCTATCTCCCCCTTTGAGGATGGGGAGTTCAAGCATTTTTTTTCCTTCTTTGTCTCAATATCCATAACATCTGGCATATGGTCAATACCCGATGAATGTTGAATGAATGACTAAAATTAGTATGCCACTCATGAAATCTTAATGAATGTTAAAATCTAAGCGAGTGGTATGTCTTCCAGAGCTTCTTTCTTATCGATATCCAGGAAGATGTTGGCTATGCGGGCTAATGCGAGCCATGAATATTTCATAGAGATGCTTCTAAGACCGGCCATGCTGCCTTATCAGACTTGTCTCACAGTCTGTGTTATTCTAGTTAACACGTCTCTCTTTGCTTGATCAGCCTCCCCCTCCTTCGGCCTTCGGGTGGCTGGCAATTTCTAGTTATTATAGGTATCATGTTGCTATTGACATGTTTTTCTTTCTTTTTGGGTTAATACCACAGGCTTTCCCCACCCCCCCTCCCTCCTTCACCAAAGAAGGAATTACTGGGTCAGAGAACCAGCAGCCACTTCCATTCAGAGTGCACGATTGCTTATGGAAATTGACCTAGTCTTTCTGGAGTGCAAGGCTGAAGGATGGATTTCCACAGGCTGCCAATCTTGGGGTTTTATCGTATTTATTTTTGTGGCTTTAATAGGTATGTAACCTGAAAGTTGCTGGGATCTAAATGTTATTTCATAGCTGGCGAGACTGCTCGTGTTCCCACGTGATGATTTACTATCTCCATTTCCCGGTGTGATTTTCCTCCTCGCCTTTGACCACGTATTGGGGGGATGGCATGACAGTCATCCATTATCTGTTTCAGGCAGAGAGCAGGCTTGGAATGTAGAATGTGTCAAACCTAATGGATGCCACAGCTTTCCTTTTGATATTTATTTTTATTACATTGTGGTGCAAGAAATCTCATTCTTAGATATTTGAACCTATCCATCAGAAAGCCCTGATGGTGTCGGTTTTTTTTTCCTCCAGTAGCTAGGGATTTATCTCCCTATCAGCAACAGGGGTTACAATGCCAGTTCCTTGACTGCAGGTCTCTCACAGATTAACGGTAAGATACAGTTGAACTTGATGGGTATGCTGTAGGAATGCAAATGAAATCTACCTTGGCCCATTAGCTACTTGTCCCAGAGATGTTTATTAAATACCAATCTCTTTTCAACGGGCTTCTTGGCTGGCCTAGCGTTGGTTTTTGCCAGAGTTCAAATTCTGTCCTCCGGCATCTCTCTTGGAATGACCTGTACTGGTTTTTTGTTTTGTTTTTTTTTTAAATTCAGCACTGGATGGTTTTGATGATTGACAACCCACATCTTAATCGCTCAGAAGGGATCAGCTATCACTGTCATTAAAAGACAGATCCTTTGACGGTTCTTTACCTGAAAGAATAAACGTCCCACATGCTCTCAGAGCTGTCAAATTCTATTAGAGGACTTAGAATGGATTTACATTGGGATTGCATTAACTCTATATATTGACTTTGGGGCCGAACATATGTACTCAGGGATTGCAATTAGACCAGAGCTGGAAGGTTTCCCAAAGACCTTAGGCAAAGGGAGGGCTCTTCTTTCCTTCCAATGAGCCTGTCTTAGGTGGGGTCTTTTACCCAAGGCTGAGTTTTCTGAGTAATGCCATTGCTCTCTAGTTTTCTTGTACCCCCTCCCTCCCCACCCCAGACAAGTGAGCTAGAGAATTCCTCTTGGCCAAGAGCCACATCCTGTGGAGAAGTGGTTGGTAGGGAATGGCACAAAGGATTCATAGCCCCTCCAATCAGCTTGGTCCACTCAGAACATGCCTCCCGTCAATCATGTTGCTGGCAGTATTGGCCATTTCTCTGTGCTACCATCTTTTGGTTACACTAGCTGGGCAAAGCCCTAAGTTTGAACCCATCTAAGTGTACAACATGTCCTCAGTCACCTGGGCCAGAGAGTATTTCAGAAGAAAGATCACTAGCAATGTAGGTTGGTGCTTTGGAAAATTCCTGGCTTCCCTCCCTCCTTCCTGCCTAGGGCCGGTTCTGTTCTTCCTGAGTCCCAGGATCTGTCTGAATGATTACATACTTCTGTGTCCTGTAGCCTCAAACATGTCCCTCTCTGTAGGGAGCCAGGGTAAACGCCATTACAAGATGGCGCCCACTCCCTTGCAGCTTTGAGGTAACCACTCCCTTTCAGGCGGTGCTTGGCGGGACGGTGGGTCCTGGGCTTTGCGCATGCGCGAGCCACGTAGGGTTCCCAGCCAATCCCGTGGCACCTGGTGACGGTGAAAGGCAGACGACCAATGATAGAAAGACCCGTGTTCCTATTCCCTATATAAGTGGCCATGTTTTGGGTGCACTCGCTCTCGCGCTCAAGCTCTCCCATCAACTAAAAGGCTCTCCAATAAAGGGTGATCTGAGAAGACTCCTGGTGTGGTGTTCGTTCTTCCTCGCTGGTGGAGAAGGCGTTCGCCGCACCTCTCTCTTTTGTCTTCTTCCCATAGCACTGAAATACTCTCTACTGTCTTTCATAACCGCTAATGACTCTTTCATCTCCCACCTTCACTAGGGCTTGTCGATATGCAGTGTCCCCTTCCGCTGATTCCTATTAACTGTGCAACTTGCTATGGTAATCGCTCCACAGAAACTGTTCTCATCGACAGAATTAATGTCTTCCTGACTTCTGAGTCCAACAATCCCCTCTCAGTCTTCAGCGTCCCAGTTTCCAGACACCATTGGCCCTATTGTTCAATCCTGTTCCCCTTCCACCCCCTCCCCCACCTTCCTCCTTCTCCTCCTACTTGAAACACTGTTCTCTCTGTCTTAGAGGTGCTCATTGTCCTGGCTTCTCTCCCTTTTTTTTTCTGATCCTTCCTTTTCCAAATCTTTTTTTAATCCTGTTTCCTAGTGTACCAGGGACAGTCCTCCTACATGTCTCACTCATGTCCTTCTTCTCCCTGCTTGACACTTAGCCCCCACCTCCCCCAGCAGTTACTTGCCTGCTTGTGGCTTCAATGGCTGTGTATTATGTGGAACGGCATTCCTAAGCCCAGCACAGCTGGCTTTTTCCTGAGTTTCAGGTCTGGGATGAGAATGCTTATGTGGGACCTGGCCTCTGTCACCGAGTGGCTATGAGAACTTGATGGAATGACTTGACATATCCGTGCCTCAGCGACTTTCCTCCAGAAGCGATTGGGAAGGTTCAGCTGAGCCATTATCATTGCAACAAGCTGATGTCCGTTCCATGTGCTCACTAGGCTGTCTGACATTTCACCTGGGGTTTCTTCTGCTGGAGCCCTCCTTCCCTATTCCCTTTCTTTTCATTGCTAACTGCTTTGCAGCTTTCACTTTAAAAGCTGGATACTCCGTCTTCAGCTTCTCTGCCCATCCAAGTCCTATGAGCCACCCAGTTCCCTGTAGTATTGTCCCAGTTATATTTTCCTCCAGAGGGTCTCTGGCCAGCTTGGCTGCTCCTGTATGTCCAGTGCTTGGCACCCAGCAGATGCTCCACACAGACCTGCTGAAGAAAGATCTTAGTCTACATTTTGGTATGATGTGCAAGCTCTACCATGCTCCTCATAGTATGGCTCTCCCCTCCCCTGCCCAAGCTTGTGCTGGATGGGGTGTCAACACTTCTTTACTCTCCCAGTGCTTGCCATTGAGCAGCCCAGAGTATAGTTGGGGAGACATGGAAAACAACAGGTAACAGGGAATATACTTGGGGACCCAGTGGTGTGGAAAGGGGACGGGCGATGAGATTCATAGATACTTACTGGAGGAAATGACTCTGAGTAGATTTGTTTTTTAAATAAAGGAGAGTTGGGAAGGAAAAGGAGGAGAGGAAAGTTACCTAGGACTCGTATTCTTCTGTATGCCCAAGAGCAGTGGTATAGCTAGAATCCTTATGTCTGCTTCCACTGATTTTTGTCTCTGATCAGCTCTGCTGAACTGGAAGGCTGTGTTGTATACTGAATCCTGTGCTTTGTTCTAGAACCCTTTCCATATCTTTACTCACTCAAACAAACCAGCAAACCCTCCAGGGCATACTCTGAACAACAGATCCTTCGAAGATCAAGTGTCAAGTGCATGCTTGTCTTCACTCATGATTTCCCCAGGCCAGGAAAAGGCCTCCGTGGAGATGAACCATTTGTACAGAGCTAATTAGAAACATTGCCAGATTCAACTCCAAGGACCTGCTCTTTTCATCATCCTCTGATGCCTACTACATAAAAATGGTGGCTTTCTGGATTGGGGGAGTGAGCTAAGCTTCCTGCATCATGAGAAAACAAACAAACAAACAAAAAAAACCCCAAAACAACAAAACCGTACACACCACAAGACACTTCTGCAGTAAGATAAAACAGAAGCAGTTTTACCTTATGTATCCTAATCCCGCAGTTCAATGAAGTAGAAATAAATTTCATGAACAACAAGGGTTTATCCAGACACAAGTTAGAAACACTCCTCAATAAAGCTGTGAGGAAGGCAAGCTATTCAGAACAGAGTATTTAAAGAATAAAGATATAAACACAGCATGTCATATAGATTTATGGGAAGCTGCCATGCTGGCACTTAGGGGGAAAAGTATTGCTCACGATGCCCTCTATTAGTGAGAAAGAAGAGAAACTGGGAATTAAGGCTCTACGTAAATAACCTGGAAGGGGTACAAATTATCAAGTGAGAGGGAAGTGGAAGAGTAATAAACACAAAAGCAGAAATGGATAAAACAGGGGCATAAAGTGGAATTTGAAGTACAAGTTGAAGCAGTGCCTCTCAAATTGAGCGATACATCAGAATTACCTGAGGTGCTGGCTTGAACCATAGACTCTCTGGCTGGAGCCTGGACTTTGGGAGGAAGATCTGTATTCCTGACAGATGTCTCTGCTGAGCCTCATGCAATCAGCATGTCTCCCCGACTGCCACTATCCTGTGATGCTGGGAGCTGTTTAAATAACAGTCTCCCCAGGGAGAATGGCTAGCATCAACTCTGGTGACCATCCTCTCCTCCCTCCAGGGGTGAAACCAACAAGGATATGGTTGGGGCCATGGCCTTCTGGGTGTAGATTGGTCTAAGAGGGGATGCTTGTCCTTGACTGAGACAGCCAGTCCTTTGGATTTGGAAGGGAAAGTGTTATGCAGCTTTCCTCACCCCACATCCTGTGGTCTCACGAGACCATGGGCTTCCTGACACCATATTTCCTACACTAGAAAAGGCCAAGTGGCTGGTCTTCAGAGAGAGAAGGTGGAAGGTGTCATAGAGAGAGAGGCAGAAGGACCAGAGAGAAGTAATCCCACGATGATTCAAGTCTTTGAATCCTTTTCTTCTTAAGCCTCAGTAGCTTTCACATCCTTGGCTTTTTAAAAGTGCCCTTATAGACCTATATGAATTTCCCTGAATGACTAGCTGCTAGTCAGGGCTCCTGTTCCACGTACCAAGGGAGGCCCATCTAACATGTGATTGTCCTGGACTCCTTCTCTCCAGGCACTGGTTCTCAGTATCATTGTGCATATATTCATGTTTCCCCCAGGGAAGTGACAGTGGTCCTACTTATCCATGTCTGGGTTGATGACAATGTTTTCAGCTTCCTTGTGTGATAAGCGTTGGTCACAAGTCAGACTTGACTTTGATCTCTGCAACATCCTTTCCTGAATCTTCATCTCAAATCTGATTGTATGGACCACAGTAGCTGTAGAGAAGAATTCAATGTGAAGCTGCATGGCCAGCAATGCCAATCTTTGGAAAATCAGGCAATAAATCACAAACTAGAACTTATCTCAGTGGCATTATTTAAAAAAAACCCGATAAGATACACATGATTAGCAATTGTTGTCAATGTAGTTATTACCAGGAACTCAAGAAGTGTGTGTTGTATATTCCATTCAGACTGGGGAATATTCTCCATCCGGTGGGGTCAGACTCACAGAGGGGAGGCACAGGGAAATAAACAAGGTGGAAAAGATCACTGAGCAGAGATGGAGACACAGCTTTAGCTGAAGGAGTTAGTGGATCCGGCCTTGGATGTGGATCTGCTGCGTGACTCTTCACAACCCAGGATTGAGAAGAACATGTGGAAAAGCACATTCAGGACCTGGTGAAGGACTGCAATCATCTGGGCTCCTGGAAACTGGAGGACCAGTGGGAGAAGTGTGGACTCGAGTCTGTGAGGATGGGATCAGGGAGAAGCAGGTAGAGGCCACCCTTGAGAGCCGTGTGTCTGCTCTCTGCCTCAGACCTTCCCACCTTCCCCATCTTAAAGTCAGGGAGGTTTTAAGATGGGTGGTAGTCTTAGTGTATTACAGTTTTATGTATTGTTTGTTATTAGTGTTATTTCTGACTTTTCATTTTGGGCCAAGGATAGTTTCCTTATAGGTAGATGGGATCACAAGGTCAAGCTCTGGTCAGAAGATGAGTAGATGCACAAATGTTATTTCTGGATCGATTATCTAATTGTTAGTGTAAGATCCAGTGAAGGACTCCATCTTTCTATCAAAATACCGTCAGCATTTCAGATGGTGGCTGGGCAGCTCCATCAGCCTGGAGCTAGGAGTGCTTCTGAGGGTTCTCAGAGATTCCATGCTGGACTTGCTGTATGGGTAAGAAATAGACCTTTGTTCTTCTTAAGACTCTGAGAATTAGACCTGGTTCTTTTCAAGACCCTGATACCATAGCCCGTGGTGGCATAGAACACAGGCCTGGCTGGCACAGAACACTTGCCATCCATTCCCCAAATAGAGGACGAGGCTGATGGGAACAGGCTGAACGGTGGGCCTGCTGTCTGTATTGAAGGAGGGTAGACAGCTGGTGGCCAGCCAAGAGACTGGTCCTCAGCCTCACCCACTTCCCTTTCTATATGCAACTAGGACCTTTGATTGTCCCCTACCTCCCTCTCTTTTTGCCTAGAGAGGTGGGAAAAAAAATCAAAATGGGTCATAAAAAGTAAAAAGGAGGGCCTAGAGAAATAACACATGTAAGAACAGCTTTGACTTGAAAGTAGACACATGAACTTTGAAAATGCAAATCTCCCTCCAGCTAAACAAATAGAACCAGTCTAAGCAAAGACACACGGGGACTTTGCAAAGAGTAATTGAAGAAAAAGACTCAGAGAATACAAAACAAGATAGTAAGACAGAGAAAAAAAATATAGCAAAGGAAACACAGACTGACCAGAATATAAACATATCCTCCAGAATCCATGCCTGGGAGCCTGAAGGGTCTGTTATAAATTGTACAGCCCCCATAGCATGGGGTGGACAGAGATATTTTGCACCATGGCACATCTGAGTCTGACCCCTTTCACACTCCACCCCTGGATAAAGTAAGACACATCTAGGACTTTTTTTTTTTTTTTTTGTCAGTTGTAGGGCTTGAACTCTGGGCCTAAGCATTGTCCCTCAGCTCTTTAGCTTAAGGCGAACTCTCTACCACTTGAGCTACAGTGCCACTTCTGGTTTTCTGGTGGTTTATTGGAGATAAGAGTTTCATGGACTTTCCTGCCCGGGCTGGCTTTGAACCACGATCCTCAGATCTCAGCCTCCTGAATAGCTAGGATTACACGTGTGAGCCACTGGCGCCCGGCTATATCTGGGACTTCTTATGGTCATTGCACACAGAATTTAGAAGACATGTTCCAGGGAGTTAGACTTGTCATGTGTACGTTTATGTTTTTAGGAGAGAAAGCTGTGTATAAAAAAACATGGATATAGAATCCAGCCCAGCTCTGTGACCTTGGTAAGTGACAGTCTCCCTGGGCCTCCGTTTCTCTGCATGGGACTGATAATGAGGCCTACTATAAGAATGCATATCTGCACACACTTCTATATACATACGTGTGGATACATATATGTGTGTTATAAAATCCTTATATGAATGTGAACAGACATATTCACTACATATAAATTTGTTTTATACAAAACATACATATGGATGCATTTGCGTATATATTTGCCTATAGATAAATGTGCATGTATGTTTATGGATTCATGTGTGCATATACACATGCTCACAGCCTACCATAGTGATAGCTGTCAGTGCTTGGAAAGTCTCAGTACTCTTCTGTAACTGAGAGGCCTTCCTCAGTGTTGGAAGTATCTGAGGCTGTACGGAAGTGGAAGAACATTGATTGTGGTGGTCTCCAGTTGCTAAGCACTGTGATCAGAGCTTAGGTACCAAGCTGTCTTCCAGAAGCCATAGAACCTGGTATCAGGATGGAAGGGCGACATCAGACAGCTGGCAAGTAATGTTGTTCTAGGCCAGGGAAAAGTCTGCGACTCAAAGTGACCCTCAAGCCAGCTCTAGCCCCAGCCTAGGCCTGCTCAATCAAGTCCTGAGAGCCTCAAGGCTCAGAGCTCACATTCCATGGTATTTCAAAACATCTAGACTCTGTTTTATACCCAATTGAATCCAAGGATCATATTGCTGCCATTTTACTAAGAAGATGTCTTAGGTGGCGTATACCTATAATTTTAGCTAATCAGGGGGCTGAGATCTGGAGGATCAAAGTTCACAACCAGTCATCTCCAGTTAGCCAGCAAAAAGCTAACATGGCTCAAGAGGTAGAGTGCCAGCTGAGCAAGTGTGAGGTCCTGAATTCAAACCTTGTACCACCTTCCTCCCTTCAAAAAAAAAGAAAAGAAAGAGGAGGAGAATAAAGAGGAAAAAGGAGGGGGAGGAGGAAATAAAGAGAGCCAGGCAGCAGCTATATTCTAAGGAGATCTGTAGGGGGGTACCTATTAGCTAAAATCAATTTCTTACAGCCTGGTTTCCAAGCACAGCTACAAGGTAGGGTCTCCTGGGACATCTTCTAACCTGCTGATCTTGGGACCACCCCCAGAAACTCCATATGAGGCTTGGGGATGTGGGTGGAGGATGACTGAGGCTGCGGTAGGAGCGGCACTGGTCCTGGTGGCTGGTTGCCAGGAGAAAGACAGGCCTACAGAATCTGTGACTTTAAAATCATAACGTTGCAGTGTCATGGTTTGGGCAGCCTGTTCCTGCCTCTGTGACCTTGTATCACTCAGTTGCCTCTGAACGGACATGATTTCTGGGTGGAGAAGAAGCAATGATATTTAAAAGTGAGACTTCCTGGGACTGGGTGATTGGTGAGAGAGAGTGATGGGCATAAGGAATAAGGGATAGGGGATAATGAGATGGCTAGGGAGAGAGGGGGAGACCATGCCTTGGGGTAGCGTGTACTGATCTGAGGATATTTGTGTTACTATTAAGCCAAAATTGTGTGGATTCACAGGATAATCACCATCTACTCATCCATTTAACCAATATTTACTTAGTGCTTAATGTGATAATGCTTTGTGCTAGGTCATAGCATGGAGTATATAGAACCTTCTCCCTAGGAAGACCGCTTCTTGTCACGCTCATTTCCACTCTCTTCTTAGATCCTATCTGGTCCTTTCATTCAAAATTTCCATGTACATCCATCATTGGCTGTCAGTCACAGATCACAGAGCCTGTGACTAGAATGACATTTCTACCCAAGCCATAGATGTACCACTGTCAGCCAGAGGCAGGGCATATTTATTGCTACTTTAAGGTCTTGGGGTCACAGGGGCTTAGTCAAAGGGGAGTTGGAAATTCCTGTAACTTTGCCAATCTTCTCCTGCCAACGCCAGTGCCAGCCCTGGCAACACATAGTTCAGACTGGGTTGATCTCATGCCAGAGAGGGCCAGAAGCCACGCCTTGGAAAGGAGAGGCGGTGGGCTACCTTGCATAGAGATAATTACAAGTTGGGTCAAGAGATGGGGAGAAAACTCTCCAGAGCCACTGATGTTGTATCTGATGGTTCCTCTTGGTGGAGCCTGTCATGATGTGGTGAGGTAGAAACCTGGATATCACTTTATACCTCTGAGTCTCACTTCCTCATCTGCAAATGTGTGTGTGTGCATGCGTGCGTGCATGTGTGTGTATGTGTGTGTGTGTGTGTGTGTGTGTGTGTGTGTGTGTGTGTGTGTGTGTGTGACACTGATTAATTCATAGGGACAGCATGGAGATTCTGATAGGAAGGTGGCTGCAAAGTGCTCAGCACACCATAGGTTCTTTCCCCTGTCAATCACTCTAAGAGACACTTGTCTGGTAAGGGCTTTCTATTCCATCAAGACCCATTTATTTTTCTCTCCCCGCCCTTCCTCTCTCTTTCTCTGTTTAGGTGACTTTCTGTATTTACAGATAGGTATAACGTCTCTGCCAAACCAATTTTAGATTATTTTTTTTTGCAAAAGAACAATAGATTTGTATTGGTGTGACTTTTTTGATTCAAAAAATTATCTTTAAGGAGCTGTACAAAGTCATTGACATTCGATGTGACTTTTTTAACCATAAATGTGCAGCGTAGTTTTCCTATTCCTCAGTATTTTACATTTCTATGGAAAGGATTATGACTTCAAAGAGAATTTCAGGAAGCTACCCACATTTCCTGAATATCAGCCCTTCTTATCTTTGTCTCTGCATATTCACAGGCAGGCATGTTTTCTCATAACTGCTCTGTGGTCTACTCTACTGTGTATTATGCCTTTTGAATTTAAGTATTTCATAAAACCTTTCTGTGCATGTGTGCAAGTGTATTTTATTATCATTATTATATATACTCTGTCAGTATTGGAGTCTGAACTCAGAGCCTTGTGCTCTCACTTAGCACTTTCCTTCAAGTTGGCGATCTACCACTTGAGACATACCTCCACTTCTGGCTTTTTGTTGCTGGTTAATTGTAGATAAGAGCCTCTTAGACTTTCTGCCTAGGCTGGCTTCAAACCACAATCCTCAGGTCTCAGCCTCCTGAGTAGCTAGGATTACAGGCCGGAGCCATCAGAACCTGGCTAGAACGTGTATGTATTCAATATCATCATATAGATAGACTTTGAGAACTTTATAATATTCTATTTTATTTATGCTCAGTTAAGAAAGCGCATTTGTAAATACTTGAGGTTCTACTCATTCTGTGACAATGTGTTCTTGTGTCCTTGGGTACTTAGAGACAAGGAAGGATCCACAGTCTTGTTTTGAGCCCTCTGCTGAAGACCAGGGCTTGATTTCAAAACATAGTAGTTTCTTCCTTTCTAGATTTCCCGGCGAAGACTGTTCCTACTGAAGAAGAAAAGGTACAATCCCAAAGGAGTAGGAAGAAGTAGTTGTGTTTTACCAAAAGAACAAAACTGCTCAAAGGAGCAAAGAGTTGAAAATAGTTAAAATAGCAATTAGTGTTCATTGAGACTACCTGCATCTACACACATCAAGAACTATTCTAAACACAGTATCCTCACAAGAATCACATGACTCAGGAGAATTCTTTTAAACCTAGGGATTTTTGTTTACTAGGCAGACACTCTATTACAACCCCAGCTCTTTTTATTTTCAGTTATTTTTCAGATAACCCCATGCTTTTTTTTTTCTTCCAGGCTCAAATCATGACAGTCCTATCATGCCTCTAACTATAGCTGGGATTATAGATGCTTGCTCTTATGCTCTTTTTATGTATGTTTTGCAGAAGAGAAAGTTGAGGACAGAGAGATTATGTAGCTTGGCCAAGTTCATGCAATCAGTAAGTGACATGAACCTGGCTGGTCTCACCTCAGAGTCCATGTCTAGGTTTAAATCTCGATTTGTAAGTTGGTTGTCCTCTAATGTTCCATTTTCTCTGAACCCCAGCTTCTCACTTGTGAAAGGGTAGTAGAGGGTCCTATAGTGAAGGACAGAGGTGAATAATTAAGCAAGATGACACTAACAGGGTGTCACCCCCTGAGAGGGGTTTGCTCAGGAAGTCTTTGCTCTGGCAGCTGCGCAGCAGACACCACATGGTACTACTAAGCCACCCTCTTCAACAGGTTGGCCCATGTTGTTTCTATGTCTGTGAAGGAGATGACCAGGGCCTGTGGTAAGGGGTAAGTGAGCTGTCAATAATGACACCTTCTCCCCAGTGAGTTTGCCTTCATCAGTGTTCCAGCTGAAAGCCTTTGGGAGCACCAATCAGGCATGTGAGAGCATGCAAAGGTGGACTTTACAGAGGAAGGTGGGCTGGACCTGAGTTGTCCGTTTGCCCACTGAAGCAGGGTCAACACAGTATTCTAGGCAAAGCAGACACCCTACAGGGACCTTCAGAGTCTTACTAAAGCAATGGCATCTGGGTTAGGGGTCAATGATCTTCTTTCAACAAACAGCAGGGATTCCCAGGCCCGGGGGTTCCTTCTGTGGGCCACAGTGGAGCTCATTGGCCATCTATTTGCTGTCACAGTCTCAGTGAGACAGTGGTGAGAATCATCTCTATTTCTTCTATGGGCCCAGTTTGGCATTGGAGAAGGGAGTAGAGGGAGGCAGTCAGTATCTATGGAACATGGCAGAACTCAAGCTAGGAGGAGAGCCTGTGACAAGTGTCAGGGGGAGAAAAAAATCACTTAATTTCTGTAAATAGGCTGAGTTAGCATTGTCCTTCAACCAAAGTTTTAAAAAAAACCAGCAAGTTCTCAAGGACTTCTCCAAAGTCTAAGTGTTCAATCAAGGAGATAGTATGAGTTCATAGATTTCAAGGTTATTTAATAATTTAAAAAGTTTAATGCCATGTACACTAAAAATTACACGTTATTTAAATACTCTCTTTTTCTCTATAAACTATTTTGGAAGAGCAGGAGAAAAAGAGGGAAACAAAGGAAATGAGAGAGAGAAAGACAGAGATATACACATAGAAAAGCAGAGAGAGCTTTCAAATATCATTTAAGGCTTAAATGTCACAGGCTTAAAAAATTCAACAGAATTCTCAGGCTTTCTTTCCCACAGGGGGCTACCCTTTAAACAATGACCTTTAAGAAAAAAAATGCAAGCAAACAAGCGATGACATATGTCCTTCATCAGCATGGACATTCCAAGACTGACCACCTAGATTTATTAGCCACAGTGGTCAGTATTTTGGGCAACAAGTCTTGAGATCTCATGGACTCCTGTGAACTTCATCGGTATGAAGGTGATTCAGTCCTGGGCTCTTCCAGGATTGGTTGGTTTCAGTAACTGTCATTTCCTGCGGTGGTAAAAATTCTATTTTGACCTTCTAGTTGCCATGATTTATTTGTAGACTCTGGAGGGGAGGCAGGGCTGCGTGCAGAGTAACCTATAGAAGAACATATCAATTAAATCACAGATGCTACCTCCCTAAAGATCACAAATAAGGGTACTTGAAATCCCAGGGCAACATGGGTTCATATTTTGAGGTCAATGATAAAGCTCCGAAAAGGAGGCATGAGACTTAGAGACAGAAATCTTTCCAGATAATAGCAAACAAAGCAGCCATTTCTCAGGCTTCTGGGAAGAGCCAGCATTCCTTGTGAGAAACACAGGTAATATTAAACTCTGCTGAAGAAACTAACTGAACCCAGAGAAGGCTGATGATTCTTTGTAATTAATATTCTACTGCTTGATACATAGAAACGACCTTTCTAGCCTAGCCCAGTGGACATACCAAGTCATCTCACTAGGCCCTTAGATGAGCTCAATACACAGAAATTATTTCCTCTGCTAATTAGAAGTTAATTCTCCGAATTTTATTCTGTGTAGTCTCATTGAAAATATTCCATTTCAGTGCTTTGTCTACTTTCAAAGACTCAAATATGGCAGCTCTTTCAGGCAGTAAGGCAAGGGTAAATGGTAAATACTTGTTTATACTTGCTATGTCTGATTCTTTTCTTTTATTCTGTCTTGGATTCATTCTAATAGTTCTTGTTAAGGTGCCCAATAACCAATTCTGTTTCCATTACATGAATTCTCAAAACCATTAGACTTAGGTCTTACTTTCTCCTCTCCTTCCCTCCCTCCCTCCCTCCTTTCCTCCTTTATTTCCTTCCTTCCTTCCTTCCTTCCAAAATTTCTTCCTTCCTTCCTTTTTTCCTTCCAGGACCCCATATTATCCTGTGGACTTCTTATCCAACCTCACCCCATCTTGATCTTCCTATGATTTAACAATGGAACATTCCAGGATCCACACACTGGACTTTATGTTGCTGGGCATGGTGGTACCTGCTAGAATCTCAGCACTTAGAAGGCTGAGGAAAGAGGATCACAAGTTTGAATCTAGCCTGGGCCACATACTTAGACTCTGTGTTGGGTAACAGCAACAACAACAAATAGTCTTAATATTTTCTCTACCTTTGTCCAAGTTTTGCTGATCTGATTCAGTTCTTTGGCTTTGTCAATTATCTGTAGATTGGCCATAAACCACCATTTTGTAGGTTAAATGATTGAACACACACTGTCATATGGTTTAAATCTCATGGTTCCCTCAGATCCAGATCTATCTGCATATGCACACAGCTTGAGCATAACCCAATTCTCTGCCAGCCCCATATCCCTTATTGCCCTGTGTCTACCACTGGGTGTTTGCTTAATTCAGCTCATGGAAGTACCACTGTTTGAGTTATTCCGCTAAAAAACAAAAAACAAATCCACGATGTTCTCCTTGAGTCCTTTATTCTTCTGGTACCAGCAGCTAATCACCAGTAAATCCTTTCAGCTCTCCCTGTAATAGATCCAACCCTGCCAACATTGCCTTCACCACAGGTTGACTCAAAGCTGTTTTCTCTCTCACTTAGCTAATCAGAGTCTCCTAACTGGGTCTCTTTGCTTCTGTAGCTTGTCCCCTGAAACAGAAGCAGCCATGGGGACCTCTGTTAAGACCCAATTTAGATCATGTCAATCCTTTGCTCAAAAACCCCTCCAGGAGTTTATTGATGTTCTCAGTGAACAATGCCAGCCCTCACAGTGTGGCTCACAGTCTCTGTACACATCTCATCGTTGTTCTTTCTCTGGTGGTAACCCTGGATCTCTCTCCCTCTTGCTCACCCCAGGCACACCGGCCTCTTTGTATTCTTCCAGATGCGTCTCTGCCTCAGGATCTTCATACTGGCTAATTTCTCTGCCTGAAACACTTCCCCCACGGGTAGCTACACAATCCACTCCCTCATTTCCTTCCATGTTTTGCTTCAATATTACTTTCTCACGAGGCCTTCCTCAAGCACCCATTTCAAAATTGCAGTCTTCTGGTATTCATTTCCTCTCATCTCACTGTCCCTTGACCAGCAAGGGGTTTCTCTCTGCCTCTCTCTCTCACTCTCCTTCTCTTCCCCTCTTCTCTAATTTGCTCAATGCTGGGACCCAATGCCCAGAACAATGTTTGGCACATAACAACCTTCAATCTATACTCGGAAAAAAATGACTTGGTGCCACAAGAATGTCTGTTTGTGGAGAACAAATGTACCCAATAGACTTCCTTTGTTTCTCCGGAGAAAACAAGGACCACGGCAGTCACCAAGGATATGTAGTGGAAGGCAGGGATACATGAGGGAAAATTGGATGTGAGAATCAAGAGCCAAGAATGAAGAATACACTCTATTAAGAAATAGCTTGATTGGGAACATGGGTGCTTTTTCTCTTTGGTCTTGCACTCCCTCACTGAGCTGTAGCAAACAGTAAAGAAGTGACACGGTTGGCCTTGTCCAAGTGGTTATTGTGCCTTCAGAAGTAAGCACACGTACCTGGAGAAAGATGTTTGGTAAAAAAAAAATGACTCCTTCGACCACAGAAATGCTTTCAAAAGAAAAATCAGACATTGATGCTACAATGACTCAGATTTCAAAAAACAACAGCAACAACAAAAATAGACCAAGTCTTAATGTCTCCTGGCCAAGCTGATAATGTCAAAACACTGTAATCTGAGAATGATTGGCATCTACTGGGTACACAGAACAAAGAACGCATATTCTTAAGAGCATATAACGGACTCCTGGCTCTTCTTCTTCAACTTAAATACCCTTGATGCTTGAAGATTCAGTGTTTCTTTACTGTGCATCCTCATTTTGCCTATAGGTTCATCTTTGCTTTCTACTTTGCTTGCCAAAAAAACCCTTCTGTCTGTTTCTTACTTTGTCTTGTGTCTCAGTTTGAAATCATCATCATCATCATCATCATCATCATCATCATCATCATCATCATCACTTATTTTTGTAAATCTGCTGGACTGGATCACATGGCTCCTATCTATTATCCTAGCTACTCAGGAATCCAAGACTTTAGGGATGGATATTCAAAGCCAGCCTAGAAAGAAAAGCCTATGAGATTCCATCTCTAATTAACCAGCAAAATGTCAGATTGGAGGCTTGGCTCAAGTGGTTGAGTGCTAGCTGTTTATCAGTGGTGTGACTCAGACTACTTACTTCACCTGTCTGTCTGCTTTCTCCTCTGTAGATCAGGGAGTGAACACATCTATCCACCAATAACTCACACTCTGCCCCATGACTGTAGTTGGAATTCATGTTGCTGTATATATTTCTTCTTCTCCCAATTACTTAAGGAGAGAGAGGTCATCTCATTTCTAAGAAAGGCTCAGAAAGGCGGCATCTTTCACCTTTAAAGGTAGAAAAGGACACAGCAGTTATACCAGGCCTTTCATGCCTGCCTACCAATGTACTGGTTCTGTTTGGACACTGTGGAACCTGGGAGATTCAGCACAGTGTCCACCTCCCCGGCAGTCCCTCCGCTCTCTTTGTGCATTGATGGTAGAGCAAAGCCTTAGTGTTATTCCTGGCCTGTGTGGTTGGATTGTCCCCAGTGACTGGGGAGGGCCACAGGCAGGGAGACCCTGCTGAATGCCCCACTGGGCAGCTCTCTTCTGAGACCATTGACCTCTTCCCTTCTGAGTAGCTTCTTCTTCCCCACTGTGGTCCTTCCTCCCACCCAGAAATTTTGTGAACATCACGTTCTCTCAGGATAAATACCAGAAAGAAAAGGAACACAGTCGGCAACTGGCTTCTCCCAGGTTAGACTGCAGGAAGCCAGACTTTTCCCTTGAGCAATGTGGCAGAGAGAAAGGATCAAGACTCCCAAGCCAGGACCCCTGACCTCTGTGACCTTCTGAGATGTTACTCCATTCATCTTGGCCTTTCTGGGAGAATGTCTGTGTTGGGCCTTCACCTACATTCTGTACCCTTGAAGATATGGGTGGGTTAGGGGGCAGTGAAGCGAGTGAGTGGCTGGGGAGCGGGTGGTTGTGCGGTCTGCCTGCTGTTGATGTCGGTTGTCGGTCTCAGCCCACTGAGATGAAAGGGAAGAGCAGCCAAGCTCCTGTTTGTAGGGACCCCTCTGCTTCTTCTGGTAAAGTAACCCAACTCCGCTGCAGCTTTCCCTGAGATCTGTAATTTGTTGGTTCGTTCCCTGTGTTCATGGAGCCAGGAAGGACAATGATCACCACCCAGGAGGTCCAGATGGGAGAGCTGTGCTCAGCTGATCTAGTACATTAATATGCATTTTATGTTGTTCATGCTATTAAGATTAGATAGATTTTACATGAACACATATTTTTTCTCTCTCATGAGCTCAGTAATATAGTAATTTAAAGTTAGAATCTGACTCAACAGGGCAATAGTTTGTTGGAGTGTTAGCCTACTCTTAATTATGAAGTTGTTTTTTCCCCCTTGATCTGTAGAATAATGGCCTAGGACAAATGGCATGATTTATCAGGATCATTTCCTATGCTCTTATTGTCTTTTATTAATCTTTGGTTATTTTCAGAAAGAAAAGGCCTTTTTACTATTGAAAAAGTAAAGTTTATTTTTCTTTTATAGTTATCCAATTTTCTGTATTTGCCCTTAGTCACTTGGATGGTGATCCTACTTAAACAAGTGTTCAAAATCTCTCAATGCTTTTGGCAGTGTCTCCAAGTCAAATTCTAAATTCTCTCTCTCTCTCTCTCTCTCTCTCTCTCTCTCTCTCTCTCTCTCTCTCTCTCTTTCACACACACACACACACACTCTCTCTCTCTCTCACACACACATACTCTCTCTCCTTTTCTCTCCCTCTCTCTTTCTTTCTCTGTCTGTCTCTCTCTCACTAACATCATGTAACTTTGAGAGTTTCAAGAAAGATACCTGAGATATTTCAAAAGAATTTATTTTTCTTATTAAAAACTAATGGAGGGGGGCTGGGAAGTTGGTTCAATGGTAAAGTGTTTGCCTCGCATGCATGAGGCCCTGGGTTCGATTTCTTAGCAGCACATAAGCAGAAAAAAGCCGGAAGTGGGGTGCTGCGGCTCAAGTGGTAGGGCGTTAGCCTTGAGCTGAAGAGCTGAGGGACAGCGCCCAGGCCCAGAGTTCAGGCCCCAAGACTGACAAAACAAACAAACAAACAAAAAAATGAAACAAAACTAATGTGTGTGTGTGTGTGTGTGTGTGTGTGTGTGTGTGTGTGTGTGTGTGTGTAATCTAGACCTTAAGAGAAGAATGCTATAGTGTGAAACAGAAAGGCTGTTTGGAGGAAACCAGTTAGGAGGGAGGATGAAAGAAGAGGGGAAGAGGGAAAGAGGGGTGGGTAGAAGTACTTCATGTGCCTCTATGAAAATAGAATAATGAAACCCATTAAGTTCATTTAGAAATAGAGAGAAGAAAAAGTAATAGAGGGGGCGAATTTGCTCCAAGTGGGTTGTAGTACATGTGGAGGTATCATAATGAAACCCTTTTTACCAGTAGTATACTCTAAGAAGAAAAGAGAGAAGCCCATGAGCTGGCAGATCATACCTATAACCCTAGTTGTTCCAGAGGCTGAGATCTGAGGATCATGGTTCAAAATGAGCCCCAGCAGGAAAGTCTGTGAGACTCTTACCTACAATTTACCACCAAAAAGCCAGAAGTAGAGCTGTGGCTCAAATGGTAGAACACTAACTTTGACCACAAAAACTCAGGGACAGTGCCCAGGCCCTGAGTTCAAGCCTCAGGACTGGCACAAACATTGAGATCATACAACTGAACTGCACCAGAAGTTCCAAAACGAATAAAAAAATAGATAGATTCATAAAATTCCTAGGGAAATATGAAGCAAGATAATGAAAGCTTTTGTGGGGATACAATTAACTGATGAGAATGGTTACAATTTTTATGACTATTATTGGACATGTTGCTGTTTCATAATATCTTCTTTCTAGATTTAAGGATGCTTTAAACATAACTTGATAACTTATAATAATTCAATATAATGTATTTTTTGTCAACAAAGATAGAACATTCTTCCATTCTCTTCTCCTGGTTGCTCCAGATTTGAGAAATTTCTATTAAATATTCTTATTTGAAATATGAGTGCTTGCATAAGTTCAGTGCAATCTGTTCTTGTAACAGAACATAGGGGGATAAATCCTTGACGTGACCTCTTAGTGTAGAGAGATTTTCTTTTTTTTTCTATTAAGTTCATTTTTTAAAAATTTAATTTTATTGTCAAGGTGATGTACAAAGGGGTTACAGTTACATACATGCAAGGTAGTGAGTACATTTCTTGTCAAACATGTAGAGAGAGTTTCAAAAGTCAAATCTTATCACCAGATAGTTAACAAAATGTATATAGTGACTTTTCCTGCAGTCATCTCTTGTATGTTACCATAGTTCCTATTGAAGTATCATATATATATATATATATATATATATATATATATACACATACATAAAATTGCTATTCTTGTTGACACAGAATAATCATAATCATATCACGTTTGAAGGGAAAACCTGACTAAATTTACTCTGGAAACAAAACCTCTGATTATTTTTGATGAAAGGAGAGGAGACCTTCAAAGGCTATATTTCAGCCAAGAACTATAATGCACATATTATCAAATTCTAGACCATTTCTTTGAAATATTCTTAAACATTTCATGAAATGAGATAGGCTCATAATTTTTTTCTTGTTTTAGTACCCCTGAACTGTTTTCTTTTCCAAAGACCTGCAAGCTGAAGTCAGAGGGACTTTAAGCTTCAGAAAAACCAGTATGATAAGTTATATATAGACAGCCTTCATGCCTGGTGCTACACGAGTCACCTGCAGAGCTCATTAGAACACAATAACTTCACAGGTGGCATGAAGTTATAAATATCCATGTAAATATCCTTCAAACTCAGATCTAGAAACTTCAGCTGGCCATCTTTCAGACTCGAAGGCTCAAGCTTGTAATTTGCTGCTATAGATGTTTAACTTTCTCTTTTTCTTTTGTTTTTGCAGACTGATACTTTGAATTCCCTTCAAGCAATGCAACCTAGTACCCTCAAAGTAGAAGTTTGTGGCATTTTAACAGTTTGGCAAGAGAGCTTGTGCTCTTAGTTGATCAAAAGGTTGTTTGTACATTATTCAATTAGACACTACGGCTCCCCAATTGAGGGATATTAAGGAATAAAGATATGCTATTAGATTTAGTTGGTTATAGCTCTACTTCTGGGTTTGTTGGATGCAGGAATGTGTCAACTTTTGGCACATAGTGTCTTTCTATTCACTTCCCTTGGGTATTATAGCTGGCAAATGTCGGGGACCACTCATCTTGCTAAGCAAGGCTGAAGACACACTTGGCTACATGTGAAGGCACCAGGCTGGGGAAGCCTATGTGGCAAGGGTCACTTAGGCAGAGTGCAAAGGCATGCCCAGGAGAACAGCAGCCCTGGCCCCTATCCCTGGCCCTTCTCTCAAATCAAGAGAACAGTGCAGCCAGTTTACTCAAGAGTGTTAGCTCAAGGGCTTGTTGAGTTGGGGATGACTTTTCTACCAAAACGATGTCAGCTTTGTGTTACAGAAGACACTTATTGACTCATCACTAGTTATACACCAAGTTTACTGCCTTTCCTACTATGTCATGCTGACAATAAAAAACTGCCTGGGAGATGAACTAAGGGCCTTTGTCCTGAGAGACAGAGTGCCCCCTGCTTTTCCCACTTTGATTCCTGAGATTGTCCTTCCTCCCTTCCAAGGGTATTGTATTGTTTGGACACAACTTACTGGGAAGAATTATACAAATAAATTAATAGGATGACCAGGCTGGAAGAATTCCTAAGCAGACAAAACCAGCCCAGCCTTTCTGAGTCACCTCAACACAGCTTTGCTTGAACCGCAAACAAGAAAAATTTGTGATGAGTCCTTCTGTTAGACAGAAACAAACAAAACCTAATCGCAACCCATCACAGGAAGCCAATGAACATGTGCCTATATGCCTGAGGACTTCCAGTGATATGAGCCAGAAAAAAAAAAATTTGCAACTGTTGTTAATCAGAGACTTTTAAAATTACATCCTGCATTTTGCCCATCAACACTTGCCTGTGATGCTTTGTCACTGGAACACAAAACTGTTTTGTCTGGTGCTCACAGATTGCTTCTTACTTGAATAAAGTCTTTAAATCTGCGTGTGTGTGTGCACGCTTGCATGCGCACGTGCATGTGTGTGTGTGTGTGTGTGTGTGTGTGTATGTGCACTAAACTGGGGTTTGGACTCAGGGCCTGGGTGCTATCTCTTAGCTTTTTCACACAAATCTAGTGCTCTGCCACTTGAACCACAGCTCCACTTTTGGCTTTTTGGTGGTTAATCGGTGATAAGAGTCTCATGGATTTTCCTGCCAGGTCTGTCTTTGCATCATGATCCTCAGATCTCAGCCTCCTAAGAAGTTAGGATTATAAGTGTGAGCCACTGGCACCTAGCAAAATCTTTAAAATTGTTTACAATGCCTTAGTTTCCTTTTTTTTTTTTTTAAACAAGTGGCAAGTGGTCATTGTTCAATTTAGTTAATGACCTTATATTCACAATATAACCCAGGTGTATGTATTCGTATAAATAATATACATATATTCCAGCTCACGTTCAAAAACAGCACCTATGGCTAGGCCTCAGGTAAATACAATCTGCAACATGTGTGCCCTTAGAGGCGTATGTGTGGAAGCAGGCACTCACCCAGAGAGACAGTCACATACTCAGCATGTATGTATCTAGACAGGTAATCAGAGATTCACACACATACAGAAGTGCACAGGTACATACGTGCTAATGGATTCAGCTTCCCATCATTATAATAAACACTTGAGATAACCAGTTTGGGAGTGGTAGGCCCTATTGGTTTGGGTAAAACAGCCCATATGTCATGGCCAGGAAGCTAAAGGGAAAGAAAAGAGATCTGGGACCCAGGATGTCCTTCATAACACACCAATGACTTAAAGACTTCCCATAAAGGTCTCACCTCCTCATGTTTCATCACCTCTCAAGAGCATCTCTCCAGGGACCGAATCTCCCACATATAGGCCTCTGGGGGGAGGTTTAAAATCCAGTCAAAAGCTCCCATTGAGACGAGCTCTCTTTTCAGCCCATCATGACCAGTTCTGTTTCTGAGAAAAGGAATGAAGCTGAGATTTACAGGAGGGAAAAAAATTGAACCAATAATAGAATACAATTTCATTCTCATTAAGTTGTCAGGAGAGGGAGAGGATCATACTACTAGAGTGCTGCCAGAGACTTGATTTAGTAAACCAGACATATTTATTTAGCTGTTAACAGAGCCATTACCTTCCTTTTAGAATTATTTTGCCTGCATGTCCCCGTGGTCAGTGATGTGCTCCAGTCCTCTTTCCTATAATTCCCCTTTCCCAGGAAATTCATCTGAAGAAAACATCCCAAGTGGAGAAGTAGTCAAAACAGTATCACTTAGAAATAAACAGCTAAATATCTATAATTAGACACATAAATATCTAATGCCTGCTATCTAAATAACCAGCTGAATATCTATAATTAGATCATGTCACCTCTGTGTGATGAAATCTCTCCCAGTCATCACCATGGTAATTATGGAAATTAAGGAACATGGGGAAGGCGATGATGGTAGAGTCACTATTTGGTGCTCAGGGTGATGGATTCAGCATAAAGAGTTATCTACAAAGAGCTGAAAAACAATAAAAAAAAAGCAAAGCGAGAATCAGTTCTGGAGAGTGATGTGGCTATGATTGACTTTTTTGTTTTGCATTTTAAAAAAAGTGTCGCTATTGTAATGATTTTCGATTCCAAAAGCTATCTGGAATCTTAAAACATGAACACAAATCCAAGATGGACAGACTGCACACTGAAGTACAGGTGTGACTCACTTGTGGCTCCAGGAGACGCCACCAGTCTTGTGTAATCAGGGGCTGCATCCATACACGGTGCACAGTATCATGCTCCACGTGCCCTTGACTTTTTGAGCTTCCCAGACTCAGCCTCTATGCGTTGGAAGGGACAAACTCCACATTGATCATAGGGTTTCACGGGCCAGGGTCTTGGCTTGACTTTTCTTCCAAGCCCTGATGTGGAATTCCCAGGTAATTTCGACTTCATAAACCAATGTCTGGCCCAAGGACACATCTTTCCACAAACAGGGATCTCCTCCTTGTGTCAGAAGCTAAGAATCAGCTGGGCCAGAAGCCAACTCTTGCTTTTCCATGAACTAGCTCTGCGATGTTGGGCCAAAAGAGTAAATGTCCATAGAGAATTTATGGTACCGGGGGACCATGGTATGGCCTTCTATGTCAGTGGTTGTTAAACTTTAGGAACAAAAGGGCCACCTAAGGTGTAGCCGGGAGAATTAACAAAGAGTTAATGACATCAGAGTTTATGACTCAGTAGTGCCCCAGATCTTGCATTTCTAACAAGTTTCCAGAAGTCACTGCAGCAGCTGGCACATGGCTTCACCTATGTTGTCTCTCTGCTGTAAGAACTCTGGAAATGCAGTGACTTCTGCATTCCCCCAAGACTTGAGACTTGAGAGAAGGCTTGGCACCTAATGGTTTTCTTATATGTAAGAAGAGTAGGAAAAGTCCTTCCTTCTAGCCAGAGGCCGGTGGCTCACAGCTATCCAGGAGGCTGAGATCTGGAGGAGCGTGTTTTGAAGCCAGCAGAGGCAGAAAAGTACGTGAGAATCCATTTCCCAAATAACCATCCAGAGGCTGGGCTGGTGGTATGGCCCCAGTGGTATAGCACAAGCCAAGAGCAAGAAAGCTGAAGAGTAGGAGACCTTCAGACCTAAGACCTGATACTGGCAAAATAAATGAACAGATAAATACATAAAATAAAGAATCATCTCCTCCTTCAATAGCTAAAGGATATAATGGCTGTTAAAGGGACAGGCCAGACACTGTAAAGTTTGCTATCACACATATACCTGCACAAAGAGAGAGAGAGAGAGAGAGAGAGAGAGAGAGAGAGAGAGAGAGAGAGAGAGAGAGAGAGAGAGAGAGAGAGAGAGAGAGAGAGAGACAGACAGACAGACAGACAGACAGACAGACAGACAGACAGACAGACAGAGACAGAGACAGAGAGACAGAGACAGAGACAGAGAGAGATTCCTCTCTGTGGGTACTCATTGGTCCTCATTGATTCCTTTCTGCCTGGAATATTAACCCTCTCCAGAATTCAGACCTTTCTTGCCCTGTTCATTTTAATCTGCAAGAATGAACTGACTCAGATGTTGCCGGCACGGTGTCTACTGTCACCAGGAAAGCTCAGCAAAGTGACAAGACAAGAGCGGGCAACAGCTCTGTAGACACACACACAGACTCTGTAGTTCCTGTTTGTGGTGTGTGTGGCTGAGCTGGGTACTAGGAGGCATGCAAGAGGGGTGAGAGGAAATGCCAGTTCTCTGATGAGGTCTTTTTTTTTTCTGTCCATCAGGGGTCCTGAACTCTGGGCCTGGGCACTGTCCCTCAATTCTTCAGCTCAAGGCTAGCATTCTCCCACTTGAGCCACAGCACCACTCTGGCTTTTTCACCTTATGTGGTGCTAAGGAATCGAACCCAGGGCCTCGTGCATGCAAGGCAAGCATTTTACCACTGAGCCACCTTCCCAGCCTATCTGATGAGGTCTTTTGCCAGCTTTACTTTTCTTGTGGGGCCCAGAGGACAGGCTCAATTCAGCATCCCTCCTGGCTGAGTGCATGGCTACCTAAGCTGGGTGATGTGGGTGCCATGGGGGCTCTGAAGTCAGGCTTGAGTATGGGAGTTACTCTTGGGAAGCTGTGGGGCCAGCCAGTGCCAGGTGAGCATCTTGATTTCCTTATCTGAAGAATGGAAAGAATACAATCGACTTCCACTGGGTATCTTAAAGGTTCATCACATGATCTCTACCCAGAGTGTGGCTTGGTGCCTAGAAGGTTTTCCTGGAACTCAATGAGGTGGCTAAACAATTTTGAAAGAAGGGTCAAAGGGTAAAATTGAGATATTTCTACTTTAGCCAGCCAAGAGGCAAACACAGACGGGGATTTATATGAGCAGATACCACAACTTGTTCTGAGTTCAGAGGCCAATGTAATGTCAGACAAGTTAAAAGTAGACATATCTTTATGAAGCTATGGCATGTGATATGGTCTGTGCTTAGATCAGCAGGGAAAAGAGAGTTTTTTTTTTTAAAGTTTAACTTTTAGGCCAGGTTTAGTGGCTCATGCCTATAATCCTAGCTACTCAGAAAGTTGAGGCCTGGAAAACAGGTTTGCTGCCAGCCTGAACAGAAGTTTGTATTAGTCTATATCCAAAATCACCAGCAAAAAGCAAGACTGGGAGTGTGGCTCAAGCGGCAGAGTATCAGTCTTGAGCAAATAAGCCTAGCAGATCATGATGTCCTGAGGTTAAGACTCAGTACCCTCCCCCACACAGTTAAATGGTGTTCTTACATTACATGACATTAAAAAAAATCAACTCCAGATGCGTTAAATGTTAAAAAGATGTTTTAAAAAATGTTAATAATCTTAACTGAATATATTTTGAAACTTGGAGAAGTTGTGTCTTAAATAAAAAACAAAAGTTTTTGACTTAAAAAGTAGATACAGTGGGCTGGGAAGGTGGCTCAGTGGTAGAGTGCTTGCCTTGCATGCATGAGGCCCTGGGTTTGATTCCTCAGCACCACATAAGCAAAAAAGAAAAAAAGCTGGAAGTGGCACTGTGGCTCAAGTGGTAGAGCGCTAGCCTTACGTTGAAGAGCTGAGGGACAACGCCCAGGCCCAGAGTTCAGGCCCCATGAACAGACCCCCCCCCCCAAAAAAAAAGTAGATACATTTGTCTTGAAATTATGAATTGTCTTTCTTTTTATTAATTTTATTTTAATTTTTTTTGTGAGCATACTATACAGAGGGGTTACAATTACATGGGCAAGATAATGCGTACATTTCTTATCAAGCATTGCAGCCTCCTCCTTTGTTTACCCTTCACATCCCGTCCCAGCCTCCCCCCCCGCCCCCCCACCGAATCCTCCCCCTCCCCACCCTGCACCAACGTTGTAAAGCTCATTTTCGACATGACAACTTGTACTTCTCATTGTTGCAACAGGTCCACCTGTATCCTTAAACAACTGTTTTTTCCCCATCTCCTCCACAAGTTATACTGACAACAAATATAGTGAAAGCAGGGGTTATACTGTGGGGGAGGGACATACAAAGCAACAAAGAAATAATCTTATAAATGCGTTAGAAACAAATGCATGAAAGAAAAAAACATTAAAATACATATCTAAGGGTTCATTTTCCTAACATCACATTATCTGACCTTTTCGGCTTGACTCATACGTATACTAGATATTGCACATAAGGGAAACCATGGGACCTATGTTTCTTTGGGCCTGGCTTACTTCACTTAATATAATTTTTTCCAAGTCTTTCCATTTCCTAACAAATATGGCAATGTTATTCTTTCCAATGGAGGCATAGAATTCCATTGTGTATATATACATTTTCTTGATCCATTCATCTACTGAGGGGCATCTGGGTTGATTCTATATCTTAGCTATGGTAAATAATGCTGCAATAAACATAGTTGTGCTCGTAGCTTTAGTGTGGTCTTGTTTGTGAACATTTGGGTAAATGCCCAAAAGTGGGATTGCTGGGTCATAGGGGAGCTCTATGTGAAGTCTTTTGAGGAACCTCCATACTGCTTTCCAAAGTGGTTGAACAAGTTTGAAGTAAGGTTCCCTTCTGTCCACATCCCCTCCTGAATTGTCTTTCTTGAAAAGGCAACATGAGCTAGCTCATGCTTGTAATCCCAGCTATTCAGTAGGCTGAGATCTGAGGATCATAGTTCAAAGCCAACCCAGGCTCTTATTTTAAACTTAAAAAAACAGAAGTGGAGTTGTGGTGGCTCAAGTGATAGAGTGCCTTCTTCGAGCAAAAAAGCTAAGGTACAATGCCCAGGCCCCGAGTTCAAGCCCCAGTATTAGCAAAAAAAAAACAAAAACAAAAAACTCCCCAAACCCCCCAAACAAAAACAACACTCCCCCAAAACAAAGAAACAAAAAACCCTAAACCAACTAAGTAAGCATATAAACATCCAAACAAATAACTAAATACAGGCTAACCCAAACCAAGTTGGAGATGAGAGAATATTTTTAAGGCACATACTTACAGGATTGGTATGGTCATCTGGCTCGATCTTATTTTTATCTACAGGAAGAGATCACTTGTTTACCATGATTCAGACTATAACTTACCCTGTCTTCAACTTTGTAGTGTTAGTTCCCTGAGCCAAGAGAATATCTGGAGATAAGACGTATGCCACACCATGGCGAAGCTTGAAAAGTTTGGCAAGTTTCTGCCAATCCTTTTTCTTATGGACTTGTGGCTAGGACAATGATAGACACATCATCAGAAGAAACTGCTTTTCTAGAAGACAAACAGCAAATAGCTGGCCCAACCAACACACAGCCTGGAGCACAGAGGCAATTAGCCTACAGACCTGAGAGCAAAAACTAAAGGCATGTTTTATATACGAAATCATATACTGGGTCGTATGCATATACGTACAAACATGTTGTCTAAAGAATGATATTTGGACTGGGAAGGAAGCTCAATGGTAGAGTGCTTGCCTCACATGCATGAGGCCCTGGGTTCAATTCCTCAGTACCACATAAGCAGAAAAAGCTGGAAGTGGTGCTATGGCTCCAGTGGTAGAGTACTGGCCTTGAGCTGAAGAGCTGAGGGACAGTGCCCAGGCCCAGAGTTCAGGCCCCACAACCAATGGGATTCACAGGAGAAGATTCTAATGATGGAACTCCTTCAAACAACAAACATCCTTTAACAAATGAACACTAGAAAGGTGAAAAATATGTTGCCGGAAGGAGGTAGGTCAAGGGGAAAGGGTAGACAAATGGAGAGAGGAAGGGTGGGAGAATACAGTCATACTATTTGATGTAGCTTTGTGAAAATGGAGCCAGGTAAATTGAGGGGGTAGGTGGGGTTGGGAGAGATGGGGAAGAATGATGGAAGGAGTGAAGATGAGTTGTACTCAGAAATTGTTATGTTGAATTGGAACTCCTTTGTACACCACTCAAAGATAACTTTAAAAACTTTTTTAAAAAGACATGCTTCTTGTTACAAGTCATGGGTAGTCTGGGATGGCTTGTTACTGTAAGAAAGGTAGACCAAGGCAGAAGTAAATGCCTAGAAGTGGGTATTACTCCAAACCGAAGGTAAGATGGATGGCATTGGTTTTGGGGCCGAGTGGCAGGCAGCAAATAACTTTTATAGGGACTGTAACTTCTGTGAAAAACTAGGTAGAATGGTTCCATTTATAACTGACAAGGTAGAAAATAAACTTGGTGAATTGAGGAGGAGGTTTTCAGACTGGATATTGTTAGTGTGAGTTATTTGTTGGCTACCTACTGCAAGAGATAGTCCGAGAAAGAAGTGACACCCAGGGAGAACCCCACACATCTGCAAGCAGAATGGAGAGAGAACAGAGAAATACCTATCTATGTATATTTATTTCTATGTGTATGTATATCTTTAGGACTAGATTTCATGAATGAGCAAAAACATGTAGGAACTCGCTTTTGGAGTTTGGCATACCTTCCTCAACACTATGACCTCCAGTTCCATCTACTTTCCTAAAAAATAACATGATTTCATTGTTCTTTATGGCATAATAATATTCCATGGTATATGTGTACTACATTTCCTTTATTCACAGATTAATGGTGTCTGCATCAACCCCCCACTTTGGACATTATGAACAGAGCAGTAAACATGAATATGTAAATATGTCTCCTGTATATTAATTTAGACTCCTTCTAATATCTCTCTTTTAATAAGGTCAAAATAACTAAAATAAAAAAATCATATAGTGAGCCCTCTGTATCCATAGGTTCTGTACTCACAAATTCAACCAACTATGGTCTAGGCTGGTCTAGGTAATGAAACTATTTGACAAAGAATTATATTTATGCTGAACATATATGGACTCTACCTTGTCATGATTCTCTAACCAAATATAGTATAATGGGTATTTGAATGGCATTCACACTTTATTAGGTATTGTGAGTAATGTAGAGATGAGTGAAAGCACTGGTCAGGATGGGCAGAGGTTAGATACCAATCCTGCATAGAAGGGACATGAGCATCTTTGCACTTGGGCATACACAGGGGTTCCTGCAGCCAATCCTACGGAGACACTAAGGGACGGTTGTAGATTTTAGAAATGTACACTGTGTTTCAATGTATAAAATAAAAAGGAAAAGCAAGCCTGGGTATTGGTGACTCATGGTTATTATCCTAGCTACTCAGGAGGCTGAACTCTGAGGATTATGGTTTGAAACCAGCCTGCACAGGAAAGCCAATGAGACGCTTATCTTCAATTAATTACTTCCTCCCACTCCCCAAAAAAGCCAGAAATGGCACTATGGTTCAAACGGTAATGTACTAGCCTTGAGCATTAAAGCTCAAGGACAGTGCTAGGTCCTGAGTTCAAACCTTAGGACTGGCATGAGGTGGGGGGGAAGAGTAAGGAAAGAGAGAGAAAGGAGAGAAAGAAGAGAGGAAGTATAAAGGTATTTGTGGAATTAGCTCCATTGAATTGGGAGAATCTGGGGAAATAGAGAAAAATGAGGTTGATGGTTACCTCTCATTTCCAGCTCTTATTTCCAGTATTAGTTCACATGTGTATGTGGCGTCATTGAAATTAACTAAAAGTTAGTTGGGCTGGTAACTCACTCTTGTTATTTTAGCTACACAGGAGGCTGAGATTTGAGAATTACAGTTCAAAGCCAGCCTTGGCAGGAAAGCCTGTGAGACTCCAATCTTCAATTAACCACAATACTACTATTACTACTACAACTAAATAATAATAATAACAATAATAATACCAGAAGTGTCCAATCTTTAATTAATCACCACCACCACCACAATAATAACAATAATATTAATAATGGCAGAAGTGGAGCTATGGCTCAAGTGGTAGAGCACTAGCCTTGAGCAAAGAAAGCTCAAGAACAGCATCCATGCCCTGAGTTCAAGCCCTAGGACAGGCACAGAAATAAATAATAAAAACTCTTAAAAGAGGCAATTTTTTTTTGCTTTTTAAAGTCACAGACCATTTGAGCTGAAAGGGTTTTTGGATACCAGTTTGTTCTCTTTCCCCAATATTCTGTACAAAGGAACTCAAGCCCAGACTTGGCGCAGATGGTCCTGGAGATCAGCAAGGTCAGACTTGTTGCACACTCTCAGTACTTCCCGCCTGAGCCACGATTCCATCTTTTCATTACCTCATTCTCACTTCCAGACCCTGCAGTAAACCTTGCCTGGGCATTAAAACCCTGTCATACCTCTCCATTCCATACCATTTCTGGGCCAGTCAAAGCCATAGACAGCTCTTGCTTAGACTCTTGCCATTGGCCTCTATCTGGTTCTCCTATATGCTCTCTTGTTCTCCAATTAACATGTGATCTTCCAAAACTATCTGTCCTCCACACACCATTGAGAGTAATCTCAGGTAGAAAAGATGTTATTTAGCTGAGCGCCAGTGGGTCTCATCTATAATCCTAGCCTCTCAGGAGACTGAGATCTGAGGATCATGGTTCGAAGCCATCCAGGGCAGGAAAGTCTATGAAACCCTTATCTCCAATGAACCACCAGGAAACTGGAAGTAGACCTGTAGCTCAAGGTGGTAGAGCACTAGCGTTGAGCATAAAGAACTCAGCAATACTGCCCAGGCCCAGGGTGCAAGCCCTATGACCGACCAAAAAAAAAAAAAAAGATGTTATTTCATATCTCTGTGTAAACTCCATAGTCAGTTTCCCAAAACATATAGAGTGAGTCCCAGGGTCCTCACCACAGGCTCTACCCCATTTATATGAACTGGCCCCTGCTTTCTTCTCAGACTTCATTCCCTGTCATTATCTCCCCATACAAGTTTTTAGTCCATCTGTACTGACCTTACTTCTGGAACATTCCAGGCTTGTCTTTCTGGGCAGCAGACACTTCCAGCCCCCCAGTGCCCATCTCTCAGTCATGGGCTTCATTTAAGATGCGCCCTCTGATCTCAGCTATGGAAGACTGCTTTGTCTATGGGTGGGATCAACCCGAAGTGCCTGGGGACTCCTTTATCTATGGCTGGAAGGAGCTGGAGTAGATGAAAACCTGGCCCCTCTCTCCTGGGTGAACTATCTCAGGTATGTGTCCTACACAACTTCTCATTACACAGCCCATGGGGGTGATGTCTGGGGAACTCATCTTCACACTGACTGAGCACTTTCCAGCTTCGGTGCTTTGTTTGAGCCCATAATCCTTGGTGCTTTACCCCTCAGAGAAACCATATTCACTTAGATATTTGTCTTAGCATCTTATTTGGGGGTGGGGTGGTTTGAATCCATATGCATTCTGCCTTTGTGTGGGCTATTCCTCCTGCCCGGAACCTTTTTTTTTTTTCTGCCTAGAACCTTTGACTCCTCCATTTTGATGGCTTCTTGTCATTCTGGTCTCAGCTACAAAACAAAGTCTTCAGTATCTCCTCTGGACGTAATCCTCTATTTATGTTTTCCTCAATGACTTAGCCAATTTGGAATGACCCTGCTTATGTATTAGCTTGCTCAAAAACTATGCCTTTCTCAAAGGTGTGAGTTCCACAGGAAAAATACCCAGGTATTTCTCAGTTGCTAGCTCAGAGATGAGTACCCAGGATGCAGTGGGCATCCTTTCAATATCTGCTGACTTCATTAATGAGTGTTTCTTGCTGATGGAGATGTCAAATCCTGTATTGAGCGTAAGATTTATAGTCGTCTCATGAGTGGCTGCATTTCTAATCAGCAAAGCAATTGCTGGCATGTAAATAGATACTTCTTTTGTGTGTGTGATTTAAAAAAAATTTTTTTAGTGGTTGATTCTCTTTAGTACATTTAATCTGCTTCCAAGTACTTTTAAGTACTCACAATTGCTCTGCTAATTACGAAGCCTGATAAACTCCCCATTAAAGTGTATCTTCTAAGTGCCTTCAACTGATAATACTGTTAAAAGGAATTATATATGGTTAAATGTAAGAGAAACAGAGCTTGAACATTGGCTCAGTGGTAGAGCGCTTGCCTCACATGCATGAAGCCCTGGGTTTGATTCCTCAGCACATATAAGCAAAAAAAAAAAAAAAGCTGGAAGTGGTACTGTGGCTGAAGTGGTAGGGCGCTAGCCTTGAGCTGAAGAGTTGAGGGACAGCGCCTAGGCCCAGAGTTCAGCCCCCCCATGACTGACATAAAAAAGTAAGAGAAACGTACTTATTTAAGAACAGTCTTAAATCCAACTTTCCTCTTTGTTGATGTGTCTGAATTAGTAAGGCCAGGAGACATTTACCTGCTTGCTGATTTACATATATGTAAGAAGTCAACAGAGGTGAGACAGGTCTTGACTCATTCTTGTTCACCTGGTGTGAACCTGCTTCAACTCTGGCCTTTTGGCCTGGCAGGACTGTGCTCAGGGAGAGAGAATTGTATATTAACAAGGTCATGTCCAGTTGATGGGCTTTCTAGCTAGAAATTTCCTATTAGGGAAAGGAGACATAGAGAGTTATCAAGCTGGTAGTCAATACACACATTATTATCCTGGGCCTAATTCTTTGCTCAGAGCATTGTGGTAGGAGCTTGTGTATATGTTATGAATCCACACACCACCACGGACAGAGAAGACTAGTGTCAGACCTGGCAAGCTGCTGCTTCCTGCCTTGTCTGACATGGGATTCTGTGGTGAAGTTGGAACTCTTGGACTTCATGAAATGATCTCAATATGACAGAAGAATTAAAAATACACACTCTGTGCAGAGTTGGGGTAGGTGACACACACAGTGAAAAAGACAGGATGTCCAGATGTCTGGAAGTTGGGGAGAATGGCCTAAGGGGGCTGGAATGAGCTCAAGAAGGATGTGTGTGTGTGTGTGTGTGTGTGTGTGTGTGTGTGAGAGAGAGAGAGAGAGAGAGAGAGAGAGAGAGAGAGAGAGAGAGAATGTATGCATTTGTGTGTGCATCTTCATATCTTTGTGTGCACAGGGTAGCAAGTGTCCAAGTGAATTCAAAGGAAAGCTCAGGGTTTCTTTAGCTCAGTTTGTTGAAACTTGAAGTGGATTGAAGTAGCTGAACTTGGTTTGGGTATGGCTTGCCCATGACTTCACTTCTGCACTGAGCAGCACCAGCCAGGGCTGATGTTATTCTTGCATGAAGGAATTCTTATTGGCCAAGAAGGAGTAAACAAATTACAGCCTAGGGCAGTCTGCGTATACTCAGAGAAAAGGGCAAAGTTCCTGGGGTCCAGAGGGGAGTTGGGAGGTGGAGAGGGGATGGAGAAGGCCTCAGGAGTCAAGCAGTTTTGGCAAGGGGTTGTCAAAAGAGTGGCAGCTGGCCAGGCTGGGATGGGGTGGAATGCAATCCTCTTAGACAGAGGAGAAGCAGGAAAACTCCAGAGCAGGGTGTGTCTGGTAGAAGGGTGTGAAATTCCTCCAAAGGGACGAGGAGTATCTACGGGGCCATGGGTGGTGTGACTTAGTTTGGGAAGGACCTGCTCAGGTATGCTGTTTGGGTAGCAGGTAGGAACCAGTATGCTGGGAGGTGGCAAAGAGTTATACGAGGCCTGGTATCTGAGACAGCCTGAATTTACATCCTTCTCCTCAATGATGATTTTTTTTTTCTTTAAACTTTGTGTGACACTGAGGATGGAACCTAGGGCTTTGCACCTGCTATACAAGCACTCTAGGTCTCACTATGTAGTTCAGACTGGCCTTAAACCATTTATCTTCTATTTCAGCCTCTTGAGGGCTGGGATCACAGCTATGCATCACCATGAGGCACTTCAAGGAAATCTTGATTTGATGATCAAATAGGAAAAGTTAAGGGAGATGATAGTTAATTCCCATTTCCTGCTCCTGAATTCAGATTTTGCAGGCCTCCACTGGGCTTCAAGCATGTATCTTTTAATCGAAAGTTCCCAATGATCCCAATATGAATCTTGTTTTCAGGGCAGGAGTGGCAGATATGGTCCAGTCTTTCTCTCTCCCTCTCCTGTCGGTCATGCGGCTTGAACTCAGGGCCTGAGTGCTGTACCTGAGCTTCTTTTGCTCAAGGCTCGCACTTTGAGCTACCGGGCAACTTCCAGTTTTCTGGTGGTTCACTGGAGATGAGAGTCTCATGGACTTTCCTGCCTGGCCTGGTTTTGAACTGTGATCCCCAGATCTCAGCCTGCTGAGTAGCTAGGATTACAAGCATGAGCTAACTGTGCCCAGCTCCTGCTTACTTTTTAAGCTAGGAATTCTAGGCCCAGAGAGAGGAAGTGACCTGTTCAATGGCACTCGCGAAAAGTCAGTGGCAGAATAAGGGATCTCCAATCTTGATTCTCACCAGCTCTTTCTTTCTTTCTTTTTTGTCCGTCGTGGGGCTTGAATTCTGGGCCTGGGCGCTGTCCCTCAGCTTTTCAGCTCAAGGCTAGCACCCTACCGCTTCAGCCACACCACGACTTACAGCCTTTTCTATTTATGTGGTGCTGAGGAATCAAACCCAGGGCCTCATGCATATGAAGCAAGCACTCCACCACTGAGCCACCTTCCCAGCTCCACCTGCTCTCTTGTAGGGACCAGGCCCTTCTCCCCTTTCCCCAGAGTTCTTCCAGCTTCTTCTGCTGCCTCCTTTCCATCTGTCCTGGGCTCTCAGCCTGGGATTTGAGTCCTGCTAGAAATCTGGCTGCACTCTATTCTGAACAGATTAGTTGTGTCTGTGGTCCACAGGGTCAGGTATAGAGCAGTAAACAGGATCTTGTACAACCCACCCCTTCTACCTCTTGGTTTTCTAGCCTCTCTCTGTGTTCCTGCCTTTGCTTCCAGACTCTTGAGACGTCAGCCTACACACTCTTACAAGGTGATGCCATGGCTGGCTCTTACGTTCTTTGAGAAAGATTTCACAAGCATTTAACATTTGATTTCCACGGTAAGCCCATAACAGTAGACTGTATTATCCTCCCCCACCCCCGATTCAGAAACAAGCTCTTTGGTGAATCTACCAGAAGTCAGAGGGGCTGAGACTGGAGCCAGTAGCCCTTTGGGAGTATGCCATGCTGCTCTGCCTTTTGCTCCCCTCCCTCCTGAGCCTTCCAGGTCAGTACCACCTTCATCCTTCTAGCTGGCTGAAATGTCACCATGCCACCAAAAGAACCCACTCTCAACTTTAAGTTTTACAGCCCTTGGCTAGCTCTTGGTGTGTGTGTGTGGCCTTTCCCTGAAGCACAACCTCTTCTTTAACCCTGCTGACTGGGCAGGGACTAGCACTTGTGGAGGCCTTGGAAGTCATTTACAGAGAGGATTAATGATTAAATGAACGAATGAATGTATATATCATTGAACTGTCACTATCAGAGGGGTCTCCTACATGGGACCATTAACACATAAGCAGAAATCCCAAATCTCTGGCAATATGCCACAAGCTCTCTGTCTCTGTCTGTCTGTCTGTTTGTCTGTCTGTCTGTCTGTCTCTCTCCCTCTCTCTTTCTTTCCACCCTGATTCTATTGCTAGCCACCTGTACAGCTCCCCTCTGCACAGGAGAGGACCTCTCTTCCCTCCCTTTCCCCTCTTCCCCAGCAGTCCCTGCACATGCGCACATGTTGGACACTGAGACAGGAGGTGCTGAGCACAACAGATGGACTCCTGCCCTCTAGGACCTCCCAGCAGGGACAGGGAGGAGTGTGTGAGACTCAGGAAACAGAAGGGGCAGCAGAAGTTGGGTGAATGATGCAGAGGAGAGCGGCGAGCAGGGCTGCACTGCCATACTGTGCAGGAGACTTTGCGGGCCCAGCCATGACATTTGTACTTTGTCTTGATCACCACGGGCTGAGCTGTCAGGCTCGGCGGTGCATTGTAAAACCAGGTGCCATTCACTGCTGTGACATCCTGGGGGCACCCTGCGGTCTGCGTGTTGTTGTCAGAGACACACAATGCTTCTTTTTGCTGTGACTGGTGCAGTAGATAGCAAAGGCCTCCCGAAAGGAACAAAAGCGCTGAGGAACGAAGGGAAAAAGGAAACGGAGAGGCAGGTTTTGGATTTCCCTGTGTGTTTTTCACTATGCATCCTTATTGGGGAGAGGACTTGGGTTTGCAGAAGGCAGCGGGCCTGAGGACCCATGAAGGTGCTTTTCTCGTGTTAACACCTGTACAATACCTGGCCTGAGAAGTGTTTCTCTGGTTAGGGAGACGGTGATGTTGTCTGGGGTCATATCTGGATGTCTCAGCATGGCTCAGGATCCAGGTGTAAAAGGGACCTAGTTTTAGGGATGAGCATTTCTGTGCACTCTGTAATCCCTGGAACGTAGTCTGATCTTTGGATGGCTTTTTTCACTTTTCACTCCCCTAAGATGTCCCTCCTTTGTAAGCTGTGAGCTTCAAGAGGGCAGGACCCATGGCTGCCTTTTCCCCTTAGGCCTTCCCAGGCACAGGGGATATGCCACCATGATTTCCTTCTCTGGCACTCCACACTCAAGTACTTCAAAGAGGCCCAAGTGAGGCTTAGGGTTTGGCTGTTCACCTTGAAAGCCACAGGGAGACTTGTTCCACATCCAGTCGGCAGAAAGGGCTTTCAAGAGGGACACAGCTCACAAAGTCCAAGTTACCTGCACAATGTCAAGGATGGAGCTGGGATCTGGCCAGTTATGTCTAACTCCAGTGCCCGTGCTTTTTCTCCTTAGCCTGCTTCCTCCATAAGGGTGAGAAGGAGACATTCTAACTCAGAAGTAGGCACAGTAATGCAGATCTGTGATGCATGTGCCTTTTCCCCTTGTCCAAGTGTTTGTGTGCCCTGGTCTGTGAGGACCAGATGGCTCATCACTGAAAAGCCAGTAGATAGGGATAGGCTCCCACAGAAGTAACAAAGCTGGGGTTTCCTCCTGAATCTCACTGTTGGGGATGATCTTAAGATGAACCCATCCTGCCTGAATCGGATCTGTTTTCTGACCTCCCCTCAGTACATTGGGACCTAGTTCACAGAAGAAGATGAATAAGGAAACCTCTCTATAGATATTTAGTGGTTTTCAAACATCTAAGAAAAGGTTTCCCTAGTGTGTCAGGATGTTTGTCCTGGAAGCATTTCTTGTGCAGAATCTATTCTCAGTCATCTGCCTTAAGATGGATCCCCAGGAGGAGGGGGAAAGTGTGGGATTTTCTGTGTGGTCACTTTGTCCCATCTCCATTTCTCAAATCTAGAGGACTTATAGTTTCAGGTGGGCAACTGACATCTCTCTCCTGAGACCTCAAGAAATTCCTTTGGGAATATAAAACCATAAATTCAAAGGACAAAGCGAAGGAGGGGGAGAAGAGAGAGAGAGAGAGAGAGAGAGAGAGAGAGAGAGAGAGAGAGAGAGAGAGAGAGAGAGAGAGAGAGAGAGAGAGAGAGAGAGAGAGAGAACACTGAGTTGATGATTTCTACTTTGGGGACTGTTTGGGTGGCAGGAAGCAATTAGCGACTGCATGTCCCCTGGTCAGATGCCCACGGAATCCCTGTCTCTTCAATTCTGCCATCCATCCATTTTGTTTTGTTTTGGGGACTTGAACTTAGGACCTGGGTGCTGTCCCTTACCTTTTTTCCCCTCAAGGCTGGTACTCTACAACTCCAGCCACAGATCCACCTTTGGTTATTTTTTTGTGGTCAATTGGAGGTAAGAGTCTCACGGGCTTTCCTATCCAGGCTGGTTTCAAACCTTATCACTCTTCAGCCACTGTCAGTCACACAGGACTGATGGCTGAATGAACCTTGTTGTGTTTCTTGAAGCCCCTTCTTTTATTTGCCTGGCTCTCTGTCCACAGCAGCCCTCAGAATATCATGTTAGAAGACATCTCAAGGGACAGGAGGCCTCTCGGATGACTGTGGAGGCCCTGGATGTCTGCCATACCCTGACACAGGGCCTGGGCACTGTCCCCAAGCTCTTTTTGCTCAAGGCTAGTGATCCTACCACTTTGAGCCACAGCTCCACTTTTGATTTTCTCAGAAGTGGAGACTTTTCCTGCCCAGGTTGGCTTTGAATTGTCATCTTCAGATCTCAGCCTCCTGAGTAGCTAGGATTGCAGGCATAAGCCACTAGTGTCTGGCTTTTCTTTTTCTTATTTGTCCATAAGTTTAAGCAAAATGGCGCCAATCAGCTTCCATCCATCAATTACCATCTTCTGAGGAGCCTGAGGTCCAGAACAGAATGACAAAAACAGCTATAGCAAGTAGGTAGGCTGGGCACTTGACATCAGCTCTTAGTTTAATTCCTAGTTGTCACCCTTGAGATAGGTCACACCTATTTCCATTTTTTGCATGGATCTGCAACTTAGGCAAGTTTCTGCAATCGCAGGTTTGCCAAACAGGTCCAAGTCCAGGTGTGTCTGTCCCAGCTCCAAGCCCATCATTTTCCTTCTCTTCATACTCCTGGGGCAGGAGTGGTTTGAAGGGGAAGCTATGTGGCCCCCCACATACCACACTCAGACCACTTCCTCCCATGTATCTTTCTCTTCTACTCAGAACAGCTCCCATGTTCTTTTTTTTCAAGACCCTTTTTCTGCAACTGGAGAAATTCCCCATATACTGTAGGTCTCAGCATACCTTGAATAGTACCCATGGGAGGTAAGGAGAGATTTTCTATGTGGTCATTGGTGATGGGTAGCTAACTGTCCCTTCTTCCCTGGGACTCCCATTGCTTACTCCTGGCCTGGGAAACCCCACCAAGCCTGTAGGGGAAAACACTGGGCTCTGCAGATAGGGATGGAGAGATGCATTGAGGCTGCTCTAGACAGGCCTCAGAGGACCTGAGATGAAGCTCATCACTCTAGCCCTTGTGTGCCCCCTACTACTAGCTGCAACATGGCCATAGGTATGAATAGCATGAGCTTGTCCCCCCAGGCTGGAGCTCTAGGGTCAGGGTCGGGCTCACCTTGAACTCTGCTGACTCAGAGGGGGAAGAGATGGGCTGAGGGGAGAGGGGAATTAAAGAGGGGGGATATGGAAAATGGAGACATCTGCTCTGCCTAGACCAGACCTTGTAAGACCTCTAAAGGCTCATGTGAGGTGGTTTGAGTCAAACTGGGGCCCCCTGAGATCTAGAGGAGTGACTGGTTCTTATCTCCTCAGTGTGACAGATGGCAGGTGGAGTCTGAAGATAGGATGGGGAGGGGTCAGGGGCTTCAATTAGTTAGCTAAGTCATTTCATCTCTCCCAAATGAGTTTCTCTATTGGAAAAATGGTGTTGGTAAAGGCCTTCTTCTGGCCATTGGAAGAATACTGACCTAGGAATGGACATGGAAAGGGTTTGTGAAGAGTAAACTAGGAGAAAAGAGTTAGGATTGGAATGCAAGGTTATCGAGAGTAAGAGCTGGGCAGGGGGGATTGTACAAAACAGCAGGGGGAGATTAGGTGCCCCCCAAGAGCAGAGAACTGGGGAAGGAAGGGACCAGAGAGTTTAGAAGGGGAGCTGGCTAGCTCTTGAGTACCCTTCCCTTGTGTTTTTTGAGATCCTCGTGAAGTTCCTTAGCTGTCCCCAAACCTGGGCCTCTGGGGCACAGGGTCCTGGGCACATCAGCCTGATAGAACCTGCATCTTGGGATGGTACACATATGGTAGAATGCCAAACCTGTTAGAAATCAGGATCTAAAGGTTTCTACTTCATGGGTAGAAAGTCTGGGTTAGCACTTTGGGCATTTACCCATATGATCACAACAAGGCCATACTAAGGCTACCAGCACAACTATGTTTATCGCAGCATTATTTACCATAGCTAAGATATGCAACCAACCCAGATGCCCCTCAGTAGATGAATGGATCAAGAAAATGTAATACACACACACACACACACACACACACACACACACACACACACACACACACACACACACACACACACACACACACACACACACACACACACACACACACTGGAATTCTATGCCTCCATCAGAAAGAATGACATTGCCCCCTTTGTTAGGAAATGGAAAGACTTGGAAGAAATTATATTAAGTGATGTAAGCCAGGCCCAAAGAAACATAGGTCCCATGGTTTCCCTTATTTGCAATATCTAGTACATGTAGGACAAGCAAAAAAGGCCAAAAACTATGTACATATGACCATATAAGATGATGTTAAGTGAAATGAACCCCAAGATAGGGACACAAATATCTTTTTTCTTTCTTGCTATTGTTTCTAATGTATTTATAATGTACTATGTAATTTTTTTTGTTTCTTTGTATGTTCCTCCCCCACAGTATAACCTCTGTTTTCACTGTATTTGATGTCGGTGCCCTGCATCTTGTATATACACTTCTCTAATTTGGGGAGGGGAAGGGATAAAACAGAATGCTTAAATAAGGATACAGGTTGACCCATTGTAACAACGAGATATACAAAACACTATGTTGAAAATGAACTTTACAACTTTGGTGGGGGGGGGGAGGAGGGTAGTCATGGAGGTGGGAGAGGAGGGATGGTAAGAGGAAAACAAAGGAAGAGGCAACAATGCCCAATAGGAAATGTACTCATTACCTTGCTCATGTAACAGTAACCCCTCTGTACAGCATTTTTTACAGTAAAAAACGTACAAAAACAAAAAGAAAGTCTGGGTTAGTGGTTGGGTTCAGTACCACAAGCAGTCAGTTGGTTTGTGTCTGAATCCCAGTCTTGTGATTTTTCTCCTAACCCCGGAACTGAGTGACTGCTGAGACAGGAGTGGTGCTGAAGCACTCTGGATATGGTTGGAAAATCTGGGTTGATAACGGGAGAGACTTTGTGTTATATATGTGTGTGAGTGTGGATCATTCTATGAGAGCTAGGAATGGATGCACACTTTATTTTGTGCACATGTCCACTGCCCACTGCTGCTTCTCATTTGTGTGGAAAAGGATCACCCTGAATAAAACCCAGTATGACAATTGCACTAGCTCCAACTGCTCCTACAAGGCTGTGATATGAATGATGGTTCCTCCTCCTGGCTCTGTCCACGCTGGCGGGAATGAGAACAACAGACACTAGATGGCACCGTTCCACCAGAAGATTTTTGAACCCAGAGAGCAAGATGGCC
>NW_027203270.1:9117500-9167500 GCF_024711535.1 Dipodomys merriami
TATATGATGATAGAGGCTCCCTGCACTACATGTAACAGACGCATCGCATGCACGTGCTTCTACCTCTCAGGCTCTGAGGCTCCTCATTAGATAACCTCTATTGAAGCCAGGCCCTTGTTTTGAGAACACTGGTTGCTCTAGTCACTGATGGGATGATGGGAGGAGATGCAGGTGCTTGGACTCTTGTTCCTGGGAGATGCAGGTGGTTAGCCTCTGTTCCTGGCTCCACCTGTGAGGGGCAAGGACCTGGGAGCCTGGAGGCAGGCAGAAAGTGAGGTAGAGAGGCATGGAGAGATCAGGGACAGCTCCCACCAGGCCTTTAGATGGAGCATGTCTGTTTTCTGTTCACACCTCGATCCAAAACGTTGCTCTTTTTCTCCCCTGGAATCCCTCCTTCTCAAAGCTTTTGCTCTCATCAAACAGATGTTTCCTCTTCAGCAAAGAAAGCCCAGTGAGAGCAAAGGGAAAGAAATAATAAGAAAAACTTTGCTTAAAGAAATAAAACAACAATATTTACCAGGAAGATCGATGAAGCCCGATGTCGGTTTATTAGCAATCCTGTGAGAAAGCTAACACTCCCTTGAAAATGACCAGGGGAGAAAAATTAAAAAAAAAAAGGAAAAAAATAAGCAAAAGCAAGAATAAAAAAGAATGAAAGAAAGAGCTTCAAAGACCCACAAGAAGAAAAATCATATGTCAGCAAACAATTTAGAGGGTGTGGATGCATTTAACAAAGTATATAACTTACCAGATTGCAAGAATTAAATGGAAAAGTAATTCTAAAACTGCCAAATAAATGGAATCAGCATTTGGAAGATTTCCCAGGGCTTGGAGGATTGGGAGGGCTGATTCCTAAGAAACCTGGGGAAGGGGAAGAGAAGCAGAGCATTCCAATCTTACACAAGCTCTTTCAGAGAACACTAAAAGGCTGCATTTCTTGTGGTGAGCGTGATGTTACTTTGAAATAGAACCATCTCAAGAGAAAAGAAAAATCACAAACATGTCCCTTCAGACACACGTGCTTATTCCACTGAGGACGTGGCTGGTCTCTAGCTGGGTGGACGTTCTGGGGGAAACCCTGAGGACTTTGGGGTGAGGAAGGGGGAGCCGGGGATGGGGCTGGGGGAGAAGAGCTAAGCAGAGAAGCTTTTCCTTTGCTCTTTCCCTTTGCACTTCAATGAGGCTGCAACCCCCCAGCCAAGAGTTTTAACTTTCCTCAGGGTGTCTGTCCACAGCTGTGTTCATGGAGGTGTCTTAGTCTCTCCTTTCCTTTCTGGATGGAAGGCTGGTAGCCACATTGTGATTATCCCCACCCCCGCCCCTTCTCATGCTTTCTCTACCTCCATCCAACTCCAAGCTTCATAAGTCATCTATCAGTTTATGTTCCCTCTATTTATCATGGGGGCTTTTGGCACCACCATGGTTGTGAGGACTTAAGTTATCCCTGGTGTAGGAGGAGAATGGCATACCGTGTTCTCCTAGGCCCTCCAGGGGATCCTGATTCATAGGAGTTCCAGTTTCCTCTCCGCCAGCTCGGATCCATTAAGACCAGCTTCCACAGAGCTTTTCTCCTGAAAACTGGAGGGTTTGACCTTCTGCCAGGCTCAAACCACTTGTGTTTCTATACCAAATAAAGAGACACAGAGGGCAGAGAAAGGAGATGCTCATGGTAGCTGCTGGAAGATCCTTAGCTGTCTTCCAAAGATGTGGGCATCTGCCTTAGGTTTCACTAAGAATGGGAAGAGAAGGACGCATCATGATTAAACATTCCCAGACACAGACGTGGCCTGGTTGGCCATTCTCTTAATCTTTGTTTCTGGAGGGGTTGGGAGAGAACTTGACATCACAGCTTAAGGGAAACAGGAGCAAGTCAGTCACTGTTGCATGTCCTGATCCACCCTTCTTTTTTGGCTGTTCCTTTTCTGGGGGGCAGTTTTACCTTTGTCTTCATGATGCTGATGAGATGGCATTGCCTGTCTGAAGGGACAGCTTGCCTTTTGTTACAGGATGCTGAATCTGTGGTAAATCTTGTCCTTTCTATAGAGCCCAGGGTACTGGCCAAGTAACTGCAAGAAGGAATGGCTCAGGTCAAAGGACACAGATGTAGTGTGGGGTTGGGTGCCCAGAGTTTATTCTGGTTTCAGTTAATTCCTAGGCCCAGCAAAAGCAGCTTTGGAGTTGCCTCTTATATTCTCATGACCTCATCAAAAAATCTCACGACCTCATCAGAGCACATCTGGAAGTTTGGATTAAGGAAGTGTCCCCAGAGCTTCCCTGGAATCACATTAGAGATGGCTGAACAACTGGTACATGATAGATCCATTCCAACAGTGCCTCTTCCCTGTGCCTTAAGACTTCCCTCCCAGAATCCCAGGGCATCCCTGGTATTTGAACTTCATTAACTGCAGATTTCTTTTTGAGATCTGGCCTTCCATTGGCCCATCTATTCATGCACCAGCACATCAAATCTTATATTTGGATGATTCCATCCTCCATGTTATTCTCCTCAGATTTAACACCGTTAGAATCCACTTCTTCTTCCCACTTTTCTGGAAATGGAGCAGGCAAAGGATATCTGAAACCTTGCAGATGTGAGGACTCTTGTCTGTTCTCTGTACTTCAGGACTTGATATTACATAGGAGAGGATGTTTTGGAGCCTGAGATCTGGAATGAATCAGACTTGGATTTCAGTCCTACTTTTGCCATAGACTGGCTATCTCATTTGGAGCAAATTGCTTATCTCTAAGATCCTCAAAGAGGAAACCTTGCTGCAAGGTTGGGAGAGTCCATAGGACCATGCATGGGAATTGCTTAGCATAATGTTAGTAATTTGCATTTCTAACATATTGTGTTTTCAGGTAATGCTGATGTCATTAGTTTGGATGGAACTGAGTTTGCTGATCTCAGTGGAAGGAAGAGGCTCCAATGATGGCAGAAGCTGGGCAGTATCACTCCATGGATGGGTGGCCATGTGGCTTTGAGGAAAGTCTTTGCAAGGTTGAATTGACAGGTGAAAAGCAGGATACTTAGCTAAGTCAACACTTCAGGTAATCAGGGTATGATTTTTTTTTCTTTTTAGATATATTCCTTGCAATAGTTTTGCTAACTCTGATCATGTCTTCATATCTTTACCTAGATTTAGGGAATTTTCTGCTACAATTTTATTAAGTGAGTCTGCTACGTCTTTAGTTTTTATCTCAGATCATTCTTCTATACCAGGGGTTATTAAATTGAATCCCTTGATCAAGTCTCAGAGTTCTTGAAAGTTGTGATTATGTTGTTTGTATTGTCATTTTCTTTATTGGTGCCTGAATGCCACAAGTCTCAGCCTTGTCCTCAATCTCTGATACTCTTTCTTCTGCTCAATCTAGTCTGTTAATGATGCTTTCCATTGAGTTTCAAAGGCTGATTTACTGAGAATGTCATATTGGAGATTTTTGCTAGATGCAGAATTGGCCTCTAGACCTGATCAACTCTTTCTGTAGGTGAAGGACCTGGATCCAGGAGAAAAGCATGGGGGAGGATGGAAGGAGGGACTCTCAGGAAGCAGCCTTGCTTTTACTTTTCTCAGGTGAAGCCCTTAGAGCTCCTCGCTCAATGCACTGGGACAATGCCACCAAGATCCTGGGAGGAGTTCATCATCGCCTAGGTTTTCCTTCCAAGTTGGCTTGAACCTCCTTCCTCAGATCTCAGTCTCCTGAGCAGCTAGGATTATAGGTATGAGCTACCAGTACCTGGCTTGACATTAGTGTATTTTGTTGGAATTCTAAATGATGCTATGATGCTTTAGAAAGTATTTATCTACATTGTTGTATATATCATAATTGTGCAAGTAGCTTTGTTGGCTCAATAGTATGCATATTTCAGGGCCACAAATTCCTTGCACTGTAATTGCAGTGCTAAAAATTAAATCCAGGACCTTGCATGTACTAGGCAAGTACTCTACCACATGAATCATGCCCTCACATCTGTTTTAAGGACAAGGTCTTATTAACTTTACCCGGGCTGGCTTCCAGTTCCCATTCCTCCTGTATCTGCTTCCTGATTTATTTTAAAACATTTGTATATCAGGTATATGTGATATAAAATTGGAAAATTTTACAAGTATAACCCTATTAAGGTGTTTTGTTTTTGTTATTGTTATTGCCAGTCCTGGGACTTGAACTCAGGGCCTGGGCATTGTCCCTGAGCATCTTTTTCTCAAGACTTACACTCTATGACTTGAGACACAACACCACTTCTGGCCTTTTCTGTTTATGTGGTACTGAGGAATCAAACCCAGGGCTTCATGCATGCTAGGAAAATACTTTACCACTAAGCCACATTCCCAGCCCCAACTCTATTATGTTTTAATTTTTTTTGGTTACATGTATCTGCCATTCAGGTTAAGACTGACATCATCCCAGGAAGGTTTTTAAGGTTTTTGTATATTTTTCCAGTTAATTTTCCACCTCATTTTCATTTTGTGTTGCCAAAAAAAGTCTTTATTAAAACAAAAGACCAAGTACCAGTTAATTTGAATTGCTTCATTAAGTTGAGCAACTTGATTCCCGTTTTTTAGAGAGGTTTACTGGAATCCCAAGCTTTGTGCTTGACCTTTACCAGGAGCTGGAGGAGGTGCAGATAATGGGACAAATGAGACACCTATGGCAGAAAAGTATAAAGAACAAAATGCTCTGTGAGACATCAATGTGTACACCGTTGTGTTCTGCCTCAACTGGAGAAGTTTCTTCAGGTTCCTGGCCCTCAGTTTTCTCTTCATCCAGTGGGCATAAGGGCATCCAACTTTCAGGGTTGTGAGGAATCTGAGCTAGTTCATAATACCAGCTTCTGAAACCATCCCAGCCATCTTGCAGTTCAGGAAATCTTGTTAGATGAAGCACTTGATCATCATAAATGTCAATTACAGTAACTGACAAGGACACTGTTGCTGTTAGGATGTGATGATGTGGTGACAACATCAGGAGCTGACCCTACAGTTAGTGGCTCCCAACTAAGGGGCAACTTTGCTTTCAAGAGATAGTTGGCAACATCTAGAGACATTTTGGGCAGCTACGCCAGACATCCCGACAAACATACTGCCATGTGCAGAAAACACCCCGTCAGAAAGACTTCTCCAGCTCAAAGTGTATCAACAGGGCTCAGAGAGAAACCCTGATGAAGAAGGATGGAGAAACTTCAACACTGGAAGTGAGAGACTCACACTCTCTGTTTCCTCTGGAGATGAATGGAGGTACTTCTTCCAGCGATTGTCCTGAACTGTGTGGGAAGGTGCATCCAGCCAGGAAGAGGGAGAGATCCACAGGTTGGGAGGGCGATGCTGAAGCCATTGCATGGGATTTCTCTAAACCAAGTGCCTTGTGACAGTCTGGTGCTCTTGAGTCTGAAAGCTCTTCAAGTCCTCCAATGGGAACTACATCCCAGTGGTTGAAAAGTGTGAGAGGGTATCTGACAGGAAGAGGCTTGCTCTTCCAGGCCCCTGAGCATGGTGACAAATTCCAGATGCCTCTTTCTGGGAAGGGCTCAGTCTGGTGATAAACTCCTTTCTATCTTTGTTGGAATTCTCTTGGATGGATGGTAAGTTTTGATAGTGTAAACGTGCTCCAACTCAGATACTGGGTCTCTCAGAAGCCACCGTCTAGTTGTCCAATAGTACCTTTGCTGAAGGTTGGTACTCTTGTGGCTTCTGTCACTACTGAGTGCCATTTTTGTTTGAAATTGATATAAATTAAATTATATACCATGGACACTCTGTGTATAAAGTCTTGTGCTCGATGTAATGTTGTTTTTTAAAAAACACAACCATATTTGTAAAATTTCATTTTGTGAGTATGCCACAGTTTATTTATCCTCTTAGATATTTGGGATGTTTCCAGTTTGAAACACTATAAATAGAGTTGCTTAGAAAATGGCTGTTCATGTATAAGTAGGCTCATTTATATTATTGGCTAAATTATTGTAATGTCTCTATCGCCCTCTCAGTTTTTTAATCTATGTATGCTTGTTTGCATCTATCTATCTATCTATCTATCTATCTATCTATCTATCTATCTATCTATCTATCTATCTATCTATCTATCTATCTATCTATCTATCTATCTATCCATCCATCCATCCATCTATCTATCTATCTATCTATCTATCTATCTATCTATCTATCTATCCATCCATCCATCCATCCATCCATCTATCTATCTATCTATCTATCTATCTATCATCTATCTATCTATCTATCTATCTATCTATCTATCTATCTATCTATCTATCTATCTACCTACCTATCTATCCATTTCCCTTCCTCCCTCCTTCTCTCCCTCCCACCTTCCCTCCCTGCCTTCCTTCCTTCCTGACTTCCTTCCTTCTCTCTTTTTTGCTTTCCTTCTCTTTTCTTTTCTTTGCCTTCTTTAAAACCATGAGTTCACACATGAGTTCCAATTCTAAAGTGTTCTTTTAGCCTTCAAACTTTCCATGTTTCTTTCTAAGGATCCTTCTTTTGGCCCCTATTTTTGTGCATGACTTGATTCCTATTATTTCTGAAATATTTACTCATTTCTTGATTTTTATAGCACTGTTCTTCTAGCTAAGTGACTATATCTTAGCCCTATCCCTGTTATCCATGACTTGTGGACTCCCCACTTGGACCCAGGCCGAGCTCCAAGGAATATGTGGCTAGGTCCCCAATCTTGATCTCAGCTCCAATGCATGAACTAGGTTTTTGGCTGGACCCACACCACAGCAAACTTGCTGGTTGAGATCCAGATATTAGCCTAAAGAAGAGAAAAAATATTAACTCTATAAAACAATGAGTCAATAGAATATAAACTGAGGCTAGTGCCTGGGCACATACGCTTCATTTGGGAAGGACTTTGGGGATGAGGACTGAAGGGATGGCATGGTGAGGTGGGGGTGGAGGAGAAGCCAACACGAGTTGCATTATCAATATGAGGAGAACTTAGAGGAAGGAAGGTGGAAGAACTTAGAGGTCTAAGGAATGACTCCAAGACACATCAGTGTAAGGAAGACAGCAAAGGCACTTAAACACCTCTTCCTTGGCATTGTTGGAAGGCTCTTACTAGAAGACTCCTTCCTTCCTATGCCTGAGCCTGTGGCAAGAGTACAGGCTCATCCAGCTCCTGACAGGCGATGGTACCCAGGAGGCAGCTAGCAGAAAGCAAGAGACTAGAGACACAGGGAGGGAGTTAAGTGAGTCATAGACTATAGCAATCATCCACCCCTGCCCGGGGTGAAAAAGAGGTGATTCCAGAAGGAAGTGTGTCAGCTCGGAGTCACCTCCCCAGTTCTAAGTCCCCAGTTTGCAAGAGGGCAACTTGAAATACACAGATAAGAGCCAGCTCATACAGGCATAGATTTTCAAGCATTAATATTCAAGTGAGGGCACATAAAACAGCCATTACTTAAATAAGTCGACATGTGGCTTACCTCCTCTTGTGCTTAATGTGTTTTGCACAAAGCTCATTGTGATTGGATGTAAAAAAATGGCTAAACTTTAGGTGGTGTCTTTCGCTCTGGTCTGATGAATCTTAATAGCATAAGAATTCTACCCTAGTGGTTCAGGATTTCAGGAATCCTTGACTCACAGGCCAGTGTCCAGTTTGGCCTTGAGGATGTGGAAGAAAGAGATTAAGGACTGGGTGGAGACTTTTTGTGCAGTCTGACTCCTAATTTAGAAACAGAACCATTTTGCTTCTAGTTCTGGATGCTGGGAAACCAAAGACCAAGGCAGAAGCTGTCCTGTATTATACCTTGTATGTGTCCTCCTAAGACAAACCACCAGGGTGCTCACTTAAATCTGACTTATCACCTCCCAAAGGTCCCATTCTTCCTATCACTACAACAGATTCTTCAAGAGGGTACCACCTTTGACTGAGGTCCTGAGTGATTAATACTGTTCTCTGGAAGTGGCTTGGGTCATATAGGAGTGAGTTTACCATGAAAGCAGGCTATTTAAAAACAAGGTCGGGGCTGGGAAGGTGGCTCAGTGGTAGAGCACTTGCCTTGCATGCATGAGGCCCTGGGTTCAATTCCTCAGCACCACATAAGCAGAAAAAGCTGGAAGGAGTGCTGTGGCTCAAGTGGTAGAGTTCTAGCCTTGAGCTGAAGAGCTGAGGGACAGCACCCAGGCCCAGAGTTCAGGCCCCATGACTGACAACAAAAAACAAGGTACTCCTTGTATGGACCCCTCCTGCACATGGCTATTTTCCTTGCTGATTGTCTGCCATCGTAGGACAAAGATAGGGGCCCTGGCCAGAGGTAGAGTCATGGTGGTTGGCCTTTCTCGCTATCAGACTTGTGAGCCAGATAACATTGCTTCTGTTCACACAATCACCATTAATCCCAGGTATGCTTGTATAGCATCACACATGGACCAAGACCATGGGGGATTAGATTTCTATATGAATTTGGGGCAGACACATTCAGACTCCAATGGAAATAAATGAACTCGGAGTCTCATGACTGCTAGCCCTTTAGAGAGCTGGTCTGTGGCAGTGTCAGAGATATAGGTGTCTAGGACCAGGGTTCTCTTCTTTCCTTGTTAAAGCATTCTACACGTCATTGTTCCGGCATCACCCATGCTTCCTCACGTCCTCCCCATTGCCAGCTGACAGTGGTCCTGATGGTCTTCCAGGCACCACTTCTACGGCGGCTCCCAGGTCTTCCCTTCCTCTTTCAGGCTGTGCTCAATATCAGGCTGTACCTCCTGATGCTGTCTCTAAATGGGCCACTGGCCTCTGCTAGTTTAGCACTTTTTTTTTCCTGAGTTCTGATTTGCCTTTTCACTTCCCAGACTGAAGTTCAAGAGTTTTACAACTTGGCTCTAACACTTCACTTCCAAAACCCCTATACCTCTGCGTTTTCAGAGTGGTTACGGTTCTGCTCTGACCCACTCTGACTGCCTTCCGGAAAAGGCTCACCTTAGAAGCCTTTGCGCGTTTGTGATCTCTCACACACCAACCTTCTTCCCAGACTGGACATGTTGCAGATTCACTGTCATGAAAATTCTGAAGTGGATGTGGGACAGAGACACTAGATTTCCTAGTAACTCTGGTTTTGCTCCCATGATTTACTCTGGAGTTGAGAATTTGATTAGACAGGAAAAAAAAAAAAACCTTGGGGCTAGGGAGAAAGGTTTGTAGACAGTCACATGTGATCAAGAGAGAGAGACTTTTGGACAAAGATAATGTGTGATGAGAAAAGCAACAGGCTTAGGGACACTAATGAGTCAGGGATGGTGCCAAATGGAACAGCCTGGTGTCCTGCCAGTTTCCCATATTGATGCTATTACAGCCAAAAGACTGAGTGTCCTGACACACTTCCAACTGCCACCCAGGACTGCCACAATCTCTGTCCCTGCCGGACATTTCCACATACAAAGTAAGAGCAAGGAGGTGACCATCACACGTATTATTATTTTGAAAACTCCACAGGCACGTGATAACATGAATTGAAGTATGAGAGTACAAAGCACTCACTTGGTTCAAAGGAATGCCAAGCCCTTCTAAATGCAGAAGAGCTTGTGTCTCCTGAGCATCCACAGATGGAGCTCAGAGAACAGGAACACTTTGCCAGGAATTTAATTGAGTTCACATAAAAACACATACCACTGCGGTTTTTTTATTTTTACATTCGTTCTGCTTGGCAGAGAAAAATCAAAACATCATCAACTCAAATATGATTAAATACTATTTAAGAAATATTGTGCTTTGGATTATTAAACAAAACAACTCTTTGAGGGACCTTGTGGTAAAATCCTGTTGCAATGCACCTAGGAAAGCTTGGGGAAAATAAATAAAGCTTCCCTCTGACTCAGAATACCTTTTAACTCAGGTGAGGAAGACTCCAAGGCTTCAGGGTTTTGAAAACTTCAGTCCATAGAAACCTTGACCCACTTCTCCTTGGGGGTGAGCATAGATCTATCATCTCATCCAGCTTCATCTTGAATCTGTCGGGGAGAGGGCATGTTCGATGGAACATCTTGAGAATTATATCAGGAGAAGAATTGGCCCCTAGACCTGAGCAGCAATTTTTCTGTAGCTGAAGACCTGGATCCAGGAGAGGAGGATGGAGAAGGGTAGAAAGAGGAAACCTCAGAAGGAAGCCTGGATCTTACTTTGCCCGCTGAAGCTCTTGGAGCTCCTAGTGAAAGGCACTGGTACAAGGCCACTGAGCTCTGGAAGGAAAGCTTGGGTGGCTAGGAGCTCCTAATCCTGGGTGAACTCCTTCTCTAAAGGGCAAAGGAACACTTTGGATCAGATGCTTTATTTGATTCAGTTGACCTCTGTTCCTTGGTCCTCAGATAGAATACTTGGCTGGGCACGTGGGCCTGGTCCACGAGCATCATGGTTTCCCCGGGCATACTGGGTGCTCGCTAGTCTTTTGTAGCTCTTCAGCTTCTGTATGGGGATCTTCTTAGTGACCATGCTGAAGCAGCAGGTGACTGGGATGCAGGCCCTGATTCTAAAAGCAATGAGTGAGACATCAGACATTTTATGAGAGGAAGAAGAGGTGGGAGATACCTAGGAGTCACTGCCCTGGTTCAGGTCCCTGGGACAAAGTGTCTGAGAGTCAGTTTCCTCTGTTGAACTCTGGAGGTTCTCATTGCTGGCATGAAGGTGGAGAGATGTCATCTGCTAACCCTGACCTTCTAACATAGAGAAGATAAATTCTAAGACCTTGCTTCTCAGCTATTTGAGCCTTCAGAGCCAATCATCTTGCATGCAGTCTTCTGAGTTGTTCTTACACAAACATTGTTCTGGAAGTGATGGTGGATCATGATCCACTCAGCTCTTTCACTCCTGTTTTCCTGAGTTATCCTTCTCACCCAAGGTGACATGTGAGGGACATTGACATAATGGCTGCCATTAAGTCTGTTCCCAAAGCTTGTGTCAGAAGAGATCCAAGAATAGCATCAGTGGCCTGGCTGTCTCTAATTGGCTGTGCCATACTGGCTCAATTTCTCCGTCTTCGAAGTGCAGACCTTATAGTAGTAGCTGTGTGGTCATTCTAAAGGGAGGAGAAAGGGGCCTTAGCTGGCTGAGCCAGGAGGCACCGAAGTGCTGTGGAGATCTTCATGGTGGAATACAAGGACCAGGGCTTCTATTTGAGAACTGGAGACTTGGGGTGGGTAGGTCTTGTTCTCTCTGCTCCTCTGGTGGCTCTGACTGCTTTTGGTAGGTAACAGAGAGTCAGGGCAGTGTCGTGGTCATGGCTGGATGGAGGAAGATCCTGAAAGTGCTGAGTACGAGGCCCTAGGGTGATTTCCAGACAAAGGGAAGGAAGCCTAGCACAGTGTCTGTCTTTTGCTTATTTTCACTTTGTGGATCAGAAGTGGAAGAACGTACAGTCATACCCAAGATATGGGAAGTGACTTCATTGGATTGAGAGTTCTGATTTCATGGAAATAGAAAAAGAAATAGGCTGTAGAAAAGGAAAGATGGAAGCTGCAATCACAATAAAGACAGTCCAAGGCTTGACCCCCACCCATGGGCAAGTAGCAGGAGGCTGGGGATGGTGTTCTAAGGTTTTGTTCCCGTTCCTCATACACAAAGCCACTGTAACCCTAAGCCAGAAAGTCTCCTGAGAACCAAAAGAGTTAGCTCCACAGATCCCTGATGGACAGAGAGAACCTGAGAGTCTTCAAATCTTGATGCATAGAGTCTTGAGAATGGGATCCGGTAGGATCTCATACAGCAAGTGGTTTCCAAACATTTTGTGTAGGCATTGGGGTGTTTTTTGTTCCCAAGTGACAGAGAAGCCCAGTATTGAATGGGTTCCCTTGACAATGACCTTCCAACTTCATTCACAGGGAGGGGATCTGGGGAAGGAGGGGAATGATGGGAAGAGAAGGAACAAGGCTTGCCAACCTCTCATGAATCTCTTCTGTATCATCAGTTTCAGTATCAGACAGGACTTTTACTGCCTAAGAATCCATATGATCTGTTCCATTAATACATCTAAGCTTCTTACAAACCGTTAAATATTCCCTGTTAATGTGTTAATGTTGTTTTAAATGCTTCATAGAGGTCAGTATGTATTAAGACACTCTGATTAAGCATTTTTCTAAAGTTGGAAATTACGCAATCCCCATTTTTTGTAATTATAAGCAATAAGTTGTGGGAAAAGCTGATAAAATATCATCATTAAGGTATCCATTTAATTCTATAGCTGAGGGATTAATAAATCAAAATGTGTGCAAGTCACTAAGGCTCTTGGGGAAATTATTACATTGCTAGAAAATTTGCACCCTCACCAAAAAATGAGTCAATGATTCTTAACCAGGTGATTGAGTTAAAAGGTAAAGCTAACCTGCGATAAATGGAGGTTAGCATGATGGGGACTGAGGCGAGCCTCTGGGAAGTGCTGCCCTGTATTTTGATCAGAGCAGTGTGGTTAAACAGCTGTCACCATAGCTAAAATTCATAAATACCATGTTTTTAAGAAATCTGTACCTGGGACTGGGAATGTGGCTCAGTGGTAGAGTGCCTGTCTAGCGTGCATGAAGCCCTGGGTTCAATTCCTCAGTGCCACATACACAGAAAAAACTGGAAATGGTGCTATGGCTCAAGTGGTAGAGTGTTAGCCTTGAGCAAAAGAGCTCAGGGATAGTGTCCAGGCTTTGAGTTTAAGCCCAGGACTGGAGAGAGAGAGAGAGAGAGAGAGAGAGAGAGAGAGAGAGAGAGAGAGAGAGAGAGAGAGAGAGAGAGAGAGAGAGAGAGAGAGAGAGAGAGAGAGCTGTACCTTACATATATAATTACACTTCAGTATAAGGAAACAACAGAAACCCAGTATTATTTTGCATATGTGTTTTTCTCTCTCTTCCTTTCTTTCCTTTTCCTCTCTCACTCTCCTCTTCCTTTACTTTTCCTTCCCCTTCCTTCCCTCTTTTCTTTCTTTCTTTCTTTCTTTCTTTCTTTCTTTCTTTCTTTCTTTCTTCCTTCCTTCCTTCTTTCTTTCTTTCTTTCTTCCTTTCTTTCTTTTTTCTTTCTCTTCTTTCTTCCTCCCTCCCTCCCTCCCTCCCTCCCTCCCTTCCTCCCTTCCTTTCTTCCTTCCTTTCTTCCTTCCTTCCTTCCTTCCTTTCTTTCTTTCTTTCTTTCTTTCTTTCTTTCTTTCTTTCTTTCTTTCTTTCTTTCTTTCTTTCTTTCTTTCTTTCCTTCCTTCTTTCTTTCTTTCTTTCTTCCTCTGCCTCCCAAGTAACTGGATTATAGGTGTAAGGCACTATTTGTTTTTCAATGTATATGTTCATTGTTTATTTTTTTCCTTATAAGCAATATATTCCACCTTCTATCAAGTACCTTTTAATTTTATTGATTCAGAAGAGATTATATATATATATATAGTAAAAATACTGTACAGAGGGATTACAGTTACATGAGTAAGGTAATGAGTACGTTTCCTATTGAGCATTGTTACCTCCTCTTTTGTTTTCCCTCTATCATCCCTTCCCTCCTCACCTCCCCAACTCCTCCCTCCCCTCTCTCCTGAAGTTGTAAAGTTCATTTCAACATAGTGTCTTGTATAAGAAGAGATTTTTAATTTTTTTATTTTATTGTAAAGATGCTGTACAGAGGGGTTATAGTTACATGAGTAAGGCAATGAGTACATTTCTTGTCGAACATTGTTATCCACTCCAAGAGATTTTTAAACATGCACATCCTACACTATTAAGAAAGGAATTTATAGCATGAGAGCACAAGAAAGCCATCAGAATGAAAGGGTAGCAGATCTAGTGAAGTGCAGGATATCTTCTTTCTAATCTCTGTGATGGACACATGCCAGTTGTGTATAGTAGCTCTGATTTTTGTGAGGTGTGTTGGCTTAGAGACCAGGTTATCCTGTGCTTTTCAGTCAGTCTTAGAACTGATTGTCTTACACAACACCCTCAATTGTTTTGCACAATTTCTCCTCTTGGCTGACTTTGTAAGAAAAGTGCCCCAATAAGCAGATGACAGAAATAGCCATCAACATCATAGTTCCTGAGGAAAAAAAAAGGGAGAGTTAAAAGAAAAAGGGAATTAAGTATTAAGCAACTTGAGATTAGTCATGATTTAGTCAATAAAATTGTTCCATGTGTAAATGAGCATATGTAAATTTTATTGGCTTTGATGAAAAGTATGGAATTGTGATAAGGTTAATGATGACAGTTTTATAATGTCATCTTTCTAGAAGGGTAAAGGGTGATTAGAAAGTTTCACCTGAAAAAAAAGTCCAAATCAGCCAGGCACCGGTGGCTCATGCCTGTAATCCTAGCTACTCAGGAGGCTGAGATCTTAGGATCACGGTTCAAAACCTGCCCCAGCAGGAAAGGTTGTGAGACGTTTATCTCCAACAAACCACCCAGAAAATCACAAGTGGCATTGTGGCTCAAGTGGTAGAGTGCTAGCCTTGAGCTGAAGAGCTGAGGGACAGCCCCCAGGCCCAGAGTCCAAGCCCCATGACCGACAAAAAAAGAAAAAGTCCAAATCAACAGTGAAGACTTAGCTTGAACTACTGGATATCATGCTGTGATAAGCAGACACAATCATGTCTGCCTTGGGCACAATAATAGGCAATGGTACTATGTAGCATACTTGTTATCTCTGTACTAAGTAATCATTTTGTGTTTCTGTAATTTAATTCATCTCTAATTATGCAAGCATGTCAGAAAGCAAGAAGCCAGGGCAGTAAGAATCAGTAGAAAACTGTTGTGGGTCCCAAGAGATAAAGAATAGCATGGTTGATTAAAAGTCTGGATGGGATATCTGCAAACTTAACACCTGAAAACTTAATATCTATGTGAGAGAAGGCATAACCTATTTACCTTATTTACATTCAAGTTCTTTACCTAACTCTTCAGTTTTCTTGGATGGAAATAGGGGTTGTTGTGATTATTAGGTCATCTAAAACAAAAAACTTCTTTTGTCTAGTGAGTTGCTTATGATGAATGATCAATAGGCTAGCTGTAGCCAATTGTCAGGTAAGGTGGTTGTAGTCTCTGGAAGAGAGGAGTGGAAGAAGATGTATTGAAGGGTAGACTATGTAGAATACCTATCCTGTAGATAAACAAAGAAAAAAAATCCTCCTCAAAACAAGGAAGAAGCCAAGTGCCGGTGGCTCACATCCGTCATCCCAGCTACTCAGGAGGCTGAGATCTGGAATATCATGGGTCAAAGTCAGCCTGGGCAAAAAAGTCCATGAGACTCTTATTGCCAATTATCTACCACAAAATCCAGAAATGGAAATATGGCTCAAAGGGGTAGAGCACTAGCCTTGAAGAGAAAAGCTCAGGGATAGCACTCAGGCCCTGAGTTCACACCCCATAATTGGCAAAAACAAAAATAAAAACAAAAAACCCCAAATCAATGAAACACAAAAACACCAAAAAGAAAAGAAAGAAAGAAAGAAAGAAACAACCAACAAACAAAAAAGCAGGGAAGAAGCCTGGCATGAGGTGACTCACACCTATAATCCTAGCTATTCAGGAGGCTGAGATCTGAAAATCTCCTTTCAAAGCCACCCCCAGGAAGAAGGTTCGAGAGACTCTAATCTCCAACTAACTACCCAGAATGACAGAAATGAAGCTGTGGCTTAAGCAGCAGAACACTAGCCTTGAGCCCCAAAGCCCAGGGATAACACCTAGGCTCTGAGTTCAAGCCCCAAAACAAATAGTGAAGAAGATTCTAGGATCCTTCCATGAACCAGAGGTAGACTATTTGGGGTCTGAGGAAGTGGAAATCCTATCCCATTGTTGGCAGAGGCCAAAGGGGATGCTGGGATTTTAGTTCAAGGAAGTTTGGAATATTCCAAGAGTGTTTTAGAATTTCAGTTGTCAAGTCATTTTGCTTATGCAATCTCCCTTTTATTTTCAAGCTGAATTCAACAAAAAGTTGAAATGAAACTTTAGGCCATGCAGTTGGGCAGCTGTTCTAGCCAGGAGCCCAAATGTGTTGTTTTCAGAGAAATGGTCCTTCTGCCTTTTCTCTTTCTTTTCTCCTTGGCTTCTTCTGAATAAGCAATTTTCGACAGCACATAGGACAACTTGCACAGTGGACTTGGAAACAATGGTATGTGAACAGAGGACAAGTCATGGTAGTTTTACCTAGTTTCTAAGGAAGGGGATGAGATTAGCACACTGTCCTTGGGAATCCAGATTTCTGCTTCAGTTTTTTTCAGCTCTGTATCACTATCCTTAGTAGCCTCAGTATTATAAAATGAGTTTAAAGAGACCTTTGCATTAATTCAACCTTTTCACATGACAAATGGCAGGGGGAAAAAATGGCAGCGATGAAATGCTTTGTCATAGATTACACCGTGGCTCCATGACCAGCAAATGGGCATGGTAGAACAAAGGCTAACATACAGTCCCAATCAGATGCCAAGATTCAGGCAATAAACTACAGAGACATGCCCAGGAAGCTCTGAGACTGTGCATTTCCCTGATCTCCAGATCAGGGATGCCTCTGGCAATTCCTGATTAGGCAAGTAATGCCTTAACTCACTTCAAAGCACAGAGTAAATGATAATGTCTTGGATTTCCTGATTTGGTAGCAATCAAAGTGACCAAGTGATTTTTGAACCAAGATCATTTCAGAGCTAATCATCTAATTCAAATGCCTGATTTACAGAGAAGCTGAAACACGGGCTGGGAAAATGCTTTCCCCCACAGTTTAGTAAAACAAAAACAAAAACAAAAATCCGTAGGCAAAACTCAGAGATGGGAGTCACAATGCCCTGTTGTGCATTGGTCCTCTAGTTCCATCCCTAGTTCCTGGTGAGGTTAGCATTTTCATGGAGGCTTCAGGACCTTCCATGTTTTGTGTCTAAATGTTTCATGGTGCAAAGACCAGCAGTCCTGGACCAAAGTTGCAATATAGATACTTTCAAGGACTGCTTTGACAAGTGTCAATATGGGGCCCATGAGCAGACTCAGAAACATGTAACTTACCCCATCTAGCCCTTGCTACTTGTCTACTTAGTTCCTAATTTTGCCCAGCACAGAGAACTTTCTGAGACTCATAAAACTATATAGCCATGGCCCACCACTCTATAGAATTTTATGACTCAGTTTGGGGGATATCATTCTGAATGGTGTTTGCAGGGTGGAAGGGGGTGAAGTCTAGATGGTGAGGAGGAGAGGCAGGCAGATCTGTTTCCCTGTGAGAACTAAGAACTCATCCTGGTGATCCTAAGTGTCTAATGACAGGTTGTCCCTGGGTCTCTGATTGCTGTAGGATGTGCATGCAAGTCCTGGGACCTGCTCTGGCGGCTATTTGAGTGGACATTTGCGATGGTTCTGAATCTCTGGTTGGCTAGGTGATGTAGATTCCAGGGACTGTATCGGTTTGCTCTGTCCTGGGCTGGCAGTCAGGGTGATGTGGTCTAAGAAACTGGCATTCAAGGACTAGAGATAGAGTGGAGTCTGCTGTAGCAACCAATGTCCTAAATGCATACACAATTATCTCAACTTTTTTTTTAATGGAAAAAAGAATGTCAACTTTTCGATGTTGAGTAAAAAGTTAACGATTTGATATACTCTGGGTGTTCTCTAACTGGTCTCTGGCTGTCCTGGTGATCCTCTACCTGTGATTTTAAGTGTGGTGTGTTCTGCATGGACAGCTACAACATGGACCAGCTCTGATGCAGGCTCCTCACTAGTGCCAAAAGAGGGGTTTCTGTTGGTCTCTCGGCTTATTGGAGTCTCATTGGGAAGCTCCTTGGCCTTTGTGGTAGGTGAAACAAATATGGGAATTCTTGCTCTAGTTCTGAAAGGCCTCTGCCTGGATGGATATATGTTCCTTGTGCTTACACTTCATTGACCCAAGTAGGTCACTATGGCTCTTGTCTGTCTTCAAGATGGAGTGGAAGTAACAATCCTGCTTTGTACAATCAGAATGAAAGTTGGAAATATGAGTGACCATCCCTAATTGCTGTCATATGATTCCTGTCACCCAGATCAGTTAAATAATTAACCAATTACTCAGTGTCTTTAGAAAGTGACCACACAGTTTGACATTCCTAATCAACTTCTACTACTTCACATCCAAATAGTGCCCTCCTATAAGCACATATTTGATTTCAATTTGGTATACCTAAATGACTTTATGACATTTAGTTCTCTCTGCAGTATTCTAAACAACATGTATTTTATTGTTTTTATAAAAAAATAATAAACACTCAACAAGCTTGCAATTGATTTGTATGTAAATGTCAGACTCTGTTGCTAATGATTAAGACATCAGGTTATACATAGCTATAAAATGGAAAATTATGATAGCCCTCATTGGAAACAGCAGCTAATTGATAATAAGGATGATATTTTCATTTTATTGTTTATTAAGATCGCAATTTAGCTTACAAAAGCTGATAGCATCTAAGTTGAGTCTGTTGAGCACAGTGAAGGGCTGATAGCTACTAAACATTCCACAAATTACACAAAGAGTCACTGTTGTAGTTACATCAATGTTTTCCTAAATAAAAAAAAAAAATCAAGACCAAACGCAGGAGTCTACTTGAATTGGTAATAAGTATGATATTCCAAAACATCCTGGACAAAACATACTTTATTATCTTCGGGCCAAAAAATAATAGTTCATTTTCTTTTTTTTCTTTTAGTTGTGAGAATACAGTACAGAGTAGTTACAATTACATGGGCAAGATAACGAGTACATTTCTTATCAAGCATTGTTGTCTCCTCATTCTTTCCCCTTCCCATCCCTTCCCATACTCCTCCCCTCCCCACACCCGGTCCTCCCCCCCCCCCCACCAAAGTTGTTAAGTTCGTTTTTCCAACATAACGACTTGTACATCTCATTGTTCTGAGCTTCAAAGGTTGCACAAGAGGGTTACAGTTTAACATGTCCATCTAAGTGTCCAGTGCTTTTTGATCAATCACTCTTATCATCAGTCTTCTCCATCTCATCTATTCCCTCCTCCCCTAGATTCATGGGGTCAAATACAGCAAGAATACTCAGTGGGATAAAGGAAGTGGAACAAGTTAAATCACTCATTTTTTGTCTTTAAGACAACAGGGTTTTACTTAGGTCAACAGCAGAGTCTTTCGGCCTGTTTGGCATATGCCAGTATGTTTTATTTCACATGAATTAGTGAAGGGATGTGGCTCATCCCCCCTCATGGCACCTGCAAAGTTATGTGTAGCTATGGCTGGGTGGCTTGGTGGCTTCTCCCATCTCTACTTGGAGCCTGGATGTCAGAGTTGTTCCCACCATACAAAGGGCCTTCAGTAGGAATGGGTTATTGCAGTCCACAGTTCCCATGTGGCTCAATTTTGGCCTGGTGGCTTCTAATCTGATTGCTTTCCCCATTCTGGTTGTACTAATTGTAGAGAATCAAAGGAGAGGAAGTGCTCTTTGCCTGACATGCCATGGCTGTCATCCACTGGAACACTGTGACTTCGGGTATCTGTCCTTAGACGTTGGGAGATTTCTGTTGATTTACCTGAAGCATTTGCTTGAAGCACTTGGAGGATTGATGCTATTTCTAAGAACAGCTCCTGAAATATTCCCACAGTCCACTGAGAGTGTGACACTTGACAGACTTAATTTCTAAAGGAGATCCTAGAAAGGGAGGAGCACGATACTCCAGCATACTCTCCTCAACCAAAGGACACTTCATTAAAAAAAACATGACAGCTGTACAGAAACTCCTCAGGGATCAGTTACATCTGCATTCAGAGTAAACTCATCTTGGTTCAGCCCAGATTTTGTCATTAGCATTATAAGGCCAGCATCCTGGGAAACATTTCCATCTTTGGGAAACTGACACACTGTTAGTTTTGGACTCTGTAATGAAGCCTGGTGATTTTTTTTTGGGGTCCAGTCATGGGGCCTGAACTCTGGGCCTGGGCCCTGTCCCTCAGCTCTTCAGCTCAAGGCTAGTGCTCTACCACTAAGCCACCTTCCCAGCCCAAGCCTGGTGATTTTTGCGTGTGCTTCCTCCTTCCCTTTGTCTCCATTTAACTCTGCTTGTGTGAGTGTATAGACACATGTTCACATATGTCCCCAGGCACATAGGAATATAAACATAGACATCTACATGTGTGCCTGGATATAAATATACAAAGGAATCTCATCCTTGGTACCAGAAAGGACCATGGTCCTGCTGACATCTTGATGTTAATCTGGTGAGGTTCACATCCAACTCTGACCTTCAAAATTCATGTTGTTTCAACCACTGTTTTTTTTTATTGAGTATTCCCAGCCCTCAAATTGAAATACTATGAAATCTCTTTTTTTAAAAAAAATCTATCCATTCAGAAAAGTATTGGATTAGGGATATTTTTAGATTTGGGAATGCTCAATCTATAGTATCTATATAAATGATCAGAAATGCAAAAAAAAAAATCTTTGAAACACTTCTGTTTCCAAGCAATTCAAATCAGGGTTCCTCAGCCTGTAATTTACTTAGGTAGAAATATGATTAAAATTAATACATCATTATTTAAAATGCATGATCTTTTATAAATATCAATATAAATACCATTTTGTAAGGCAAAGCTAAGCATGAATGGCATCATGTTTTGATTAATTTGCTGGCATTTTTCTATGCATGTTTTTGTCTTGTGAATTATCTGATGGTCTCCTTGAATGATTGATAGTTCAATTGTTCAATTCTTATTGATTTATGATGACTTGGGATTTTTCTTTTTCTTTCCCTTCCTTCCTTCCTTCCTTCCTTCCTTCCTTCCTTCCTTCCTTCCTTCCTTCCTTCCTTCCTTCTTTCCTTCCTTCCTTCCTTCCTACCTTCCTTCTGTCCTTTTCTTTTACGGTTTTTGAAACATTGTATGCTACTTTTGTTTATTTTGGTGGAACTGGGGTTTTAGCTCAGGACCTTGAGCTTTCTAGGTAAGCATTCTAACACTTGAGTCATGCCCTCAGTCACTTTTTCTTTTTCTTTTTTTTTTGTGTGTGGGGGGGTCCAGTCATGGGGCCTGCACTCTGGGCCTGGGTGCTGTCCCTCAGCTCTTCAGCTCAAGGCTAGCGTTCTACCACTTGAGTCATAGAGCCACTTCCGGATTTTTTTTTCTGCTTCTGTGGTGCTGAAACAGAGGAGCAGGGAAGTTAGAGTATCCTCCAGTGGGCCACAGGCACGGAATGTTCTAGGTTCCAGAAGGCCTGGGAGAAAAGTCTCACAGTCCCCAACTATGGAGACACAGTCTCCAGACTGTAAGGGAGTTTGGAGATAACTGTTGACAAGTGCCTTTGACCTAGCAACTCCCTACAGTTGTGGATTTGAGGAACCGTAGCAAGCAAAGCTCAGTTGCAACATCCTGCTTGCCAGAGTTTGTAGCTGCCATTTGGCTTCTTCCTCTCCTTCTTCATGGTTTCCTAGTGAGCAGATTCCTAAAGAAGAGCAGACAAGGTTTTGGTAATATAGTACCTGGAGAGTGATAAGACTATGGTGTAAGACTGTAAGGTAGTGGTGGGTGGTGATAAATTAGCACTCAGAGAGAAATGCAATTGGTTTTTATGATTGACATTTTTGTTTTGTTGTTTTGTTTTCCTGGCTGTCCTGGGGATTGAATTATAGCTAAGCAGCTACTCTACTACTGAACCAGCTCTTTCTTGCAAGGATTAGTTTTGAACTAAAATCTTACTTCCTGCCTGGGGTCATGCCTGGACTATGTTCTTCCAATTGAGGGCTTCTCTTCATAACTAGGGTGGCAGTACGTGCCACCATGCCCAGTTGAGGTGGAGTCTTGTAGACTTTTCTAGCTGTACTGGCCTAGAACTGAGATGCACTTGATCTTGGCCTCCCACGTAGTTAGGATGATGTATATGTACCACCACCCTCAGCTCTGCTTGAGAAGGCATCTGGTATATCTATCCAGGCTGTCCTCGACCTGTGATCCTTCCAATTTCAGTCTCTTAACTAACTAGGATGACAGGTGTGTCACTGGTGCCTAGCTAAGAAATGAGTTTCTCACTATGGAATCTGTTGACTTATGTTAGGTGGTTCTGAAGCAACATGTCAGGGTCAAGTATAAGAATTATCTTGGGAATTGCAAATTTTGGCTACATTCTTCAGCTGTGTCTCAGATTCCCCCTCCCCCCCCCAGCACCTATAACATCACAGAAATAACGCAACTAGTCCATAATGAGCCAAGACCGAAAGACTCGATGTAAGATGAGGCTACTTTTACAATCCAGGTCATTGTAAAGAAAGCCAACAAATTCAAGGCAATGGGGGCAGAACCTAAAATGTGAGAGCACAAAGGAGCTTCAGAAATAACCAATGTTCCAGCCCCAGCCTGACCTTTAGCATCTCCAGGGAGACCAGTTGAAGCTCTATCAAGGCACTTTCCAATAGCCCCAAGCTTCTGACTCAGAATCTTGGGACAAGGCCTAGGGAATCGAGGTTTTTTGAAAAAGTGATGCTGATTTTGATATTCTTTTTATGTGCCAAGTCTGGTGCTTGGACTTGGCCTAAGCCCTGCTCTTTAGCTTTTATTTTTTATTTTCCTCAAAGCTAGTGCTATACCACTTAAGCCACACCTCTCCACTTCTGGCTTTTTGGTGTTTCATTGGAGATAAGGATCTACAACCTCTCAGTCTGCCCGGGTTGGCTTTAAACCATAATCCTTAGATCTCAATCTTCTAACTAGTTAGCATGAGACACCTAAGTAGTTAGGTATGAGACATGGGTGCCAAGCAAGTCCTGGTGGCTTTGATTTGTAGTCGGTTTGGAAACCCTCCATGTAAAAGTTACATGGAAACATGAGTCAGGTGAGTTCCCTGGAAAGAAAACAGCTATGCAAGCTCACCTGGAAACTTAGTGTGGTAGCAGAGTTTGAAGAAAAGATTGAAGTTTCAATATTTAATAATAATGTAGAATGCTTCTGTAATTGGTTCCTGGTCCTTGCTGGGAGCTCTGTCCACCAGAGATAGATCTGGGATCTTTAAGCTGGGAAGTTCATGCTATAGTATGGTGGGAGTCCTCTGAAGTTGAGATTGAGGGTGCATTGAAGCGGGGTGGCTAAGACTAGGGAGAATATTCCGGATACTATTGCAATGGTATTGAGTGGGATAGAGGAGGTGGTTAGGTAGGATAAGGAAGGACTGGCTAAGGGCTAGAGCTGAATAGCAACGGAAATCCTTGGTCCCAGGAAGTTGACAGTGGGCACTGGAACCCAGTGCCAGAGCCATCTTGAACCCACATGAAGGCGGCCAAGTGAAAAGGCCATGCCTTAGAATGCAGGTTTTACTTCCCCAGACTGTGCCCCCACTGCCAGATTAATCCTTCCAGATTCACGTTACATGTGAATTCTAGCAACCAAGTGCATTCTTGACATTCTTGAGATTCCCAGAGCCACATATGTAACTAAGCAGTAAGCAGGCCTGTACCCAAAGTTGATCTCCAGGAGACAGCCTGAAGACTTTTAGCTGGAGACTTAAGTCTAGGCTACTGTGACAGCTTAGACTTCTGATTCTGTTTCATACCTTAGACAGTGTAGCGATTTCTGTCATGAATAGCTAGCAGATTCAGGGTAGTTCTGTAGATCTGCACTGATCTGCTTGGAAGAGCTTGACTTAGCTTCAGAGAGCCTGGGACCTTACCTGGCTCACGGAGTAGCTGGGAGCTGCTGGGAGCAGCCGTCATAGAAGTGATGGGGAGATGTTTGTGTTGGAGGGCAAGAGTTGGTGGTATCTGGGTATTTTGTTTGGTCTCTCTGCTTTATTGGCTACTTTACCTGATTTTTTTATTCCCTTGTCAGTGGTGGGACTTGAACTCTGGGCTTGAACTCTGTCCCTGAGCATTTCAGATCAAGGCGAGTGCTCTACCACTTGAGCCACAGGGTCACTTCTGGGTTTCTGGGGGTTAATTGTGAAGCATCCCAACTTCCCTATGTTGGTGGGACTCGAACCCACATCGGCAAAAGGAGTCACCAACATTCAGTCAATAAGGCTAGGAACCTTTATTAGCCTCGGCGTCTGACGTTTACTAAACTAAGACAGTAAAGACCAGCAACCAAGCTCTCTTGCAGCAGGGTTTTAAAGGGGCAGGCAAGTCACTTATAGGTGGTAGGGTACATGATAGCAAGCAGATTTACAGAAGAAGGCCTAGCAGCTAGTGATTACAGATAACAATTACAATTTCAATAAACAAAGCAATAAATAAGTCACTGAAGCAAAAGTTACATTTCCAGACTTCCCCTTTGTTTCATTCTTGATAAGGACTTAGCTGACCTTTATCAAAATAGATTCCATACTTCATATATATATATATATATATATATATATATATATATAAAAGATATGGTACAGAGGGGTTACAGTTACATGAGATGTAATGTAAGGTAATGAGTACATTTCCTATTGAGCATTGTTACCTCCTCCTTTGTTTTTCCTCTACCATCCCTTCCCTCCCTACCTCCCTAACTCCTCCTCCCCTCTCCTCCAAAGTTGTAAAGTTCGTTTTCAACATGGCATCTTGTACATCTCATTGTTACAATGGGTCAGCCTGTATCCCTATTTAAGCATTTTGGTTTTTTTCCTTTCCCTCCCCAAATTAGAAAAATGTATATACAAGATGCAGGGCACTGGAATCAAATAGAGTGAAATCAGGGGTTATACCATGGGGGAGGAACATACAAAAGAAACAAAAAAAATCACATGGTACATTATAAATATGCTACTTCTTACTTATCTCCAAAATCAAACGACCCTCCAGGTATCCTGACTCTGAGTTTCATTGTTATTTACTACACTTAGCCTGTCTAACTCCTTAATTTTCTCTGAGTCCCTGCTTCTGAGAAGTTTCTTTAATGATTCACTTGGAGTTTCTCTCTACAGAGAGGTCTGTTTTGTATGCTTACCTTATCCTTGGCAGTTCAAAGGAGGAAATAATGGATAACATTAATTGGGGTACTCTTGGAGGCTTCTATCCCAAGGGAGGAAGGCTCAGGGGAGAGGGTAAGTTTTGTGCAGCAAGAGGGAGGGTGGCTAGATAGCAGGAAGGATTTTCTGCAGGTGAACAGTAGCTTGGATGACCTACTTCTGGTATGTGTGTGGGGGGAAGGTTACCTCAAATTGGAGATAAACGTCTTCCTACTTGGGCTGGCTTTGAATCAGAATCCTCAGATCTTAGCCTCCTGAATAGCAAGGATTACAGGCATGAGCCACAGCCTCCAGCTTTACCTGATTTTTTGTTGCTGTTGGTGGTGGTGATGATATGTTGAACCCAGGGCCTGGGTGCTGTCCCTGAGCTTTTTCACTTTGAGGCTCAGTGCCTCAAGGTTTTCTGGTGGTTAATTGGAGATAAGAGTCTTATGGACTTGCTTCTCCAGATTGGCTATGAACTGCGATCTTTAGATCTCAGCCTCCTGAGTAGCTAGGATTATAGGTATAAGCCACCAGCACCCGGCTTACCTAATATTTATATGGTACAATATTTGTTGTTTTCCAGGAGATGGAGGTGTGGGAGATGAAAGGGAGTTTATTGTCAGAGTCGTGGTCAAGCAATGATGAAGTCTCAAATCTGCACAGTAGGCACTATGCCGTGAGGGTCTGTTCATTTAGTACAAAAGGGAACTAGAGGCCTAGGACTGGACGTATTTTCCACTTACTGCTGAAACTAACAGCAGGATGGGTTAAGAAGCTGAAGGAGGAGCGGCTGTTCTCAGTCCAAGAGCAAGACATGCCCTGAGCTGGAATGTTTAACTGGCTTCACTTTCTCTACACTGCAATGCCTTCTGGAGAAAAACGAGGAAGAACAGAAGCTGTGGTCTTCAGAGAGATGAGAAGATCCCCAAGTTCTTCTGTCCCTGCCTTCCAGCAGTATCCTCATCATCAGCTTAAACCAGAGGCTTTAAAAGCTGCCACATTTCTGGGCTTGTCATGGTGGCACGCACCTGTAATCTCAGCTAGGCAGATGGCATAGGTAGCGGGGAATCCATGATCCAGGCCAAACTGGGTGATGGGGTCTCAAGACTGTATCTAAAATAGAACAAAGGTAAAGGGTTTAGGATTAGGGCCCAAGAGGTGGGGTGTCTGCCTAGCAAAGACAAAGCTCCGAGTTCAAACTCCGGTAGCACCAAAAGAAGCAAGAACAAAACCAAAGCCTTCCACCCAGTTCTAAAACTTTGCAAACTCCTTTGTAACTCAGGATCGCATGAACTTAGAACTTTGGTTGAATACACACCATAGGTCTCCTTCATGCCCTAGGGACTTGATCTTGGAAATGTCAAAGCTGGGACTCTGTGGTGGAATGCAGGAGCTGGAGATGCCTGTCCCTCATACCCATCTCTGGGGAATGGTGTTGTGTAAAATGCACACTGGCCCCAGAAGGACTCCTTTCCCCCAAAACACAGACAAACACAGCCACACAGCCACATAGACACACACACACACACACACACACACACACACACACACACACACACACACACACACACACACACACACGCCAGGCAGGATGTGTTACTGCCAGGCACAGTTATAAGAGTAATAAGGGAAAAGGCATGCACAGCCCAGCTGTGGCTTGTACCTTCTGACTGGCTTCCTCCAGCAGGTGGTCAGTGTAAGGTAAGAAAGGTAAGTAAAAAGAAAGGTAAAAACTCCAACACCAGCTTGGAAACATATTAGGGCACGTGTCTTGCTACCCGTGACTCAGTTTACCCATGCTTCTGACTGCTCTTTCTGGCTTTCTCACCCTCAGCAATTTGAGAACTTGTCTTTCTGATCTCTATTATTTCAAATTCCAGAAATTGTTACTTGATTTCATCCCGCCTCTTCCCTCCACCTCCCCTACCCCAGACAACTCAGATCTCATAATAGACAACAGCTCTTTTATCTTTTGGGCTGTCTGTATAGTTTGCTCTATTATCAGGAGACCTGTAGAGCTGGGATATGTCTTTTTTTTCTAGTCATGGGAGGAGATTTTTCCTAGGCTTCCTGTGGTCCCATGTGCAATCGTCTCTGAAAAAGTTGAGAGTAACAGATGGCCATGTCAGAGTACCTCTTGGGAACGTTGGACCAATAGGTCAAAGCCTATGACCAGTGAAAATTTTAAGGTGAAGAAACAGTCTTCCTGTCTCAAGACAAGGGAGGATGCTCTCTTCTGTCTACTGGATTAACACACTGTGTTTCACTGGTCACAGAGAATAAAGAACAAGAAGCATGGATTCCCTTCCAGAACTAGTAGGGTTCATGCCCCGAGAGGGGGTTCAGTGAATTGGCACACAAGATGTGCTATGTACAGTACTGGGACATGGTAACTTGTCAGTGAGTTTAACCATCATCACTTGAAGGGGTGCCTTTGTAAAGGCAGACGTCAGCTGGAGCAGGCCTTGCAGCGTTTCCCAAACCCTGACTCATGCGGCTAAACGAAATCATGTGGCAGTGCTATAGTTTTCCAAGGAAAAGACAGGATGAGAGAAGCCAGATGGAGGGAAGAGGGCCCAGATTTCCCCCCCACTTTCTTTCTCTCCCCCCCCACTCCGCCAAGTTCAGATCAGAGCAGCAGAGTGCACTGGGTTTCAGAGGAATATGACTGATGTGGTTTGGGAGTTAGCCTCTGAGTAATGCCAGAGTCTTAACTGGACGAGTATCAATGATTGTAGGCAGTGGGACGTAGTGTATATTCTATAGCTGTTCTCCCCAGAATTCAGCTGGATGCCACCTGCCTGGCTTGGGTGCACAGGAAAATGTTAATCCAATGCTTTCAAACTTTCTGGTCTGGAGGATGATCTTCCCAGGTCTGATTGCCTAAGATAGAGCAGATGGCTCCGTGGGTTCTTTCTGTGTGTCTCTTTCTGGACAGCTTTCCTGTGGCTCACTTATAAGCAGATTAAAGTGACATTCTTAGTTACTGAGTTTGAGAATGCCTGTGGTTAGAACAAACTTGGGAAGACTGGAAATAAGGCTTCTCCTAGCCTGTTGCCTGGCTTCCTACTTGTTCCCAAAGACCATGGACAGCAAGATCAGATGTGTGTCAAGCCAGAAATCTGACCATCTAGTTTTGTTCCATGTCTCTGTCTCAGATTTCTTCTGAGACACACATTAGGGCAAAAATTGAGAGGCTCTGTGCATTCCATGTATTCTATCCTGTCCTTTCCCAGATAAGGAAAAAAAAAAAAAACCAAATCCCTGAGGTCTAAGGACAGAGACACTTAAAGCCAGGCATGCATATTAGAAGCCTACATGTCCTAGAATTGGGGTCCCTCCATCAGCCTGTACCTTCCACTGTCATATTTCTCTCATGCTTGTGCCTCTTTCTCTTTGTTTAAAGGGGTTTACAACGAGCCTTTCCCAAAGTGGCTTTGAAGAAACTTTCTACAAGCTCGTTTTCACACAGAGGTCAGCATTGCAGCTAGCATGTAGAAGATCCTCAGTTAATAACAATTTCTAACAGCTAAATGTCTTCTTCATACAGGGACTTTGGGGTTTGTGCGCATTAGCTAATTTAGTCCTCTTAAGCAAACTCTTGTGCATGCAGTGCTTTTACAGGTCTCCTTTAAGTCATGTAAGTCTGATGTTTTGCAAAACAAAGTGCCTTCCTCACAGGAGGTAGGGCCTGTGAATGTATCCTTCACCTTTGCCAAGAGCACACCTAAGTACCTTTGTTGACCATGCCCTGTGCTTATTATTTCATCTGACTCTGTGGGGCCAAGCATCTTTATCATGACTCTCCAGTGACAGGAAGTGATCTGGAGTAAGTTCCAGCAGTTAGGAGAGAGGTCCCCAGTCGCTCTACCTTGCTGCAGTAGACTTGAGTCATTGGAGAAGATTATTTACCATCTCTGCTTTTAGACAGGTCTTTTGTGCTTTTACTGCACAGGTAATTAGAAGCCGTGCTTCTTGTTTAAAAACTCATTTTGTGCGCAGGTAAAAGCTAGTAAGGAATGGTGAGAAGAAAGCCAGGTCTCAGACCTTGTCTTAGGTCCATGCCCCAAGCAGCAATAGAGTGCTCTGCTGAGAGCACCATCCACTTGTTAGGATGAAGGAATTCACTTGCCTTGTGTTCATGGCAATGGGTTGATGGTCAATAGTTCTCTCTGGGCATTGGCCTTGGCTGGAGAAAACTGCTTCCCTCTAGGGTGTGCTCTTCTGTCTGGGGAAAGCCCACACATACTGATTAACTGGTAGAGGTCATAAAAATCTCTTCTCTTTCTTCTAACTTGGGACAATTCTGAAGGGTTGTCATATCTCTAGAGTCCCCCTCCCCCTTAGGACTAGTCTAGAAACACACTGGGCCAGCCCCTCCAAGTAAGAGAGCTGTAGGATTCAATATCCACTTCAAATCAACTAATCCATGATGATGTGTCCCCAATATAATTGCTTCAATCCATGCAGATCAGGGCTGTGTGCATCTGCTTTGGTCTCTAGGACATCCTCTTCAACCTTGTCAAGCTATGGTCACACTCTATTTCTTGAGACTTTCAGGCCGAGAGATGCACAGGAAAGGAAGATGTCACCATGTGGGCAGGGTGATGGACTCTGACCAGAGAGAGGGGTGGGTTTTGCTTTGCTGGTGAGCGTATTTGGCATGTACTGGTCTCTTGATGTCCCATCAGCCAGGGTTGATAACAAGTAGACAAGAGCAGAGACTGGTCATTAGAAGAATATGAGGACCAGGAATTTCCCCCGCAAGAATGAGGGCTCTGAGTCAACCCCGCACGAAAGCAGTCTGGACCAGAAGAGGGTGGAAGAGGTTAACTGGAAGAGGTTAGCTGAGGGTGAAGGAGAGTTGAATGAAGGTTCAAGGAGGGAGTGACTTATGGTCTCCAAGCCAGCTGCAGCAGCTGGAGAAGGGCTCCTGTTCCACTCATTAGCGTGAGGCTTCATAGACTCTTGAACGTTGTTCAGAACTTAATATGTAAGTAAAGGGATTTGAGCAGTGCAAGGGGGGCGGGGGGCGGGGTGAGGGTGGGGGTGGGATCTGTGTTGTGTTGCTCTGACAATTCCTCTCCCAGGATGACAATGCTCGCCTACAGCTGCTAGAGGGTACCACTGGGTCTCAGCTGGGATTCTCCTAATAGACCTTCCATCAGCCTTAATCCCAGAGGAGCTGCACCCTGCACCCTCCCTGTGGTATCTGTTTGTGCTATGGAGGTGGAAGGCAGAGCAGTCAGATCAAGGAAGGAGAGAATGTGTTCACAGGAAAGACTGGGGACAAGAATGATGGTGAAGAAGGCATGGTTGGAGGCTCTTTCCGAGGAATTGGTTATAGGACTTGGGGTCTGGGATTGCCCACAGGAGCAAGAATCTCAGGGTTGTAACGGGTTTTCTGGTGCTGTCTATTCAGTTCAAATCTCCACAAAGACCCATCACCAAGTCCAAGAGTCCTTTGTGAGGGACTCTGCTCTAATCCCAACTTGTCACCCTATTGTCACCTTTCCCCCACCCCAATTCAACATGAATTTCCCACTGGAAAAACATGACCCCGAGACGACAATACAACATGTGTAGATTTTTCTGTGTTTCATTTATTTACATTTTTTAAATATCCATTTAAAAAGCACAAGTCTCATCTTGCATGAAAATGAGCAACGCCAGCATAAAACCAGAAAACATTTTTTGATATTCTTCAGGACCCTTAGCCTGAGCAGAAGGAGGGAGGGTAGGCTCATCTTTAACACTTGGCAGGAACTGAATCAAGACTTCCAGAAAGCAAGTAATCTGCTCAGTGCTTTCTGACTAAGGGTGCCTGATATTCATAGAAAATACGTTAAGAAAACTCCATAACTGAAGCGTAATATGCTTTGAAAGATTACCCATCCAACCCTATTCCTTTGGGAATGCTGAAATTATCTCAGCCTTTCTCATGTTCTCGGTCAGTCTCCAAGGAAGGTGGTTATTTTTGGCTGTGGAGTTCATAGTTTTTGATCTAAGATCTTCATGGAGGCCTGGACCCATTTCTGCTTGGGGTCAGTACAGATCAGCTTGCCCCGTTTGGTCTGGAAGCTGTATTGGGGAGAGAGAAAAAAACAGTCAGAAGACTTCTCTTGGGAAAAATGTTCCCATCCAACCCTGTATAGTCAGCTCATTTGCCATAGAGGTAGTGGGGTGCAGTGGGAGAGAAAAATAGGAACAGAGAAAGAATGGGACTGTGGGAGTAGGCCCAGTAAACACATCTGTTCTATTTACTGAAAGAAGCCAATGTGGCCTGAACAAGCTCCCAAGCAATGTTGGCTGGGGGCAGACATTTCATCTGTGAAAATTCATGGATTGCATTATAGATGTCAAACTAAGTCGGGACCTCTGGCTTAGTTCTTGATGAAGACACAGGTTTTCCATTAGTGGGAGATGGAGCTTGTCTACTCACATTACGGCTTTCTGGGGACATTTGCTGTTGGTGATTCTTCTGTAACTCTCCAGCTGCTGAATGGGGAGCCTCTTCGTGGAAACAGTGAAGCAGCAGGTGGTCGGGATGGTGGCTGAATTAGGAAGAGAAAAAAAAAACATGCTCATCATCATGTCACATGCAAACACCATGCAGGGAAACGAGTTAATCCGGTGAATGACAGAGATGGGGGGGGGGGAGAGTGAGGGAGAAAGAAAGAGAGGAGGGGTGGGAGAGAGGGAGAGAGGAAGAGAGACAGCCTGCCCAGGTTTCGATCTGGCTATTCCACAGGGTAGATTTGGGGCTGGGTGTTCTTGCCCACTGTGATGCCTGCGTGCCAATCATGGAATTGTAGGGTTTGCGCTGAGTCTTGGAAGACGTTTGCTGGTTCTGGAGGTGGGATGCTTTTCCATAGAGAAGAAGGGGGCTTACCTGGCTCGGCAAGCACCTGGGAGCTGAGGACCATGAGCAGAAGGCACAGGAATGTTGCACAGACCTTCATGGCAGAGGATGAGAGAGGGAGCGTCCTTATGAGAGCTGGAGGTTCCTGAGCCGGTCTCTGACTCTCTACTGCCTGCTGGGTCTTCTCCCAGGGTATTTATAGGGAGCAGAAGGGGTGGGAGCTTCTAGAGAAATCTTTGCCCACACAGGGTAATAGGTCCTGACCTTCTTATTATGCCCCAAGCTCCTAGGAAAACGGAAGGATGGGAGACACGTAAATTTGGGGGCAGGACTTGGCACCTGTCTCCTCTATCTTGGCCGGGGGTGGAGAAAGAAAGGAGTGTGGGATTATGAAATGTAATCAAACATTTGCTGCTAGCAAGAGAAGCATGGACAATGAGGACATGGGGGATGTCTATGTATTGAAGAACTTACTTTGAAGCTGGGCGCTGGTGGTTCCTACCTGTAATCCTAGCTACTCAGGAGGCTAAAATCTCCAGGTTCGAAACCAGACCAGGCAGGTAAATTCATGAGACAATTATCTCTAATTAACTGCCCCCCCCCAAAAAAAAACCCAGGAAGTGGAGCTGCTGTGGTTCAAGTGATAGAGAGCTAGCCTTGAGCATAAAAGCTCAGGGACAACATTCAGGCCAGAGTTCAAGCTCAAGGACTAGCAACAACAAAACATAATACAATGGAACCTATCTTGCTTTCTGTGTTCCCCTGGTGGTCTTCAAAGGTGTGCTCTCAGGTCAGAGAGAGCTTGGCATCTCTGAACTTTGCAGTCTGTGTTATTTCAGAAGGATAGCACACGAGAGAGAGAGAGAGAGAGAGAGAGAGAGAGAGAGAGAGAGAGAGAGAGAGAGAGAGAGAGACAGACAGACAGACAGACAGACAGACAGACAGACAGACAGACAGACAGACAGACAGACAGAGAGACAGAGAGAGTACCTTTATCCTCAGATCTAATCTAGCTGTCTTAGAATCGTAGTGCTTGGTATCTAGTGTCTTAAGACATCAAAACAATATATAATTCTCACCGATCCTGACTTTGATGTACTTAAATGCTAAAGCCACATTGCAAATGAATCAACACAAACTCCTATACTAACCACAGCCAGGGGGCTCTCTAATGGAATAGAGGTGACCTCCTTCCCTGTGTCTTCACATTCCAAGGATTAGGAAAACGTTCGGAAAGTCATCCTTCTACTTTACACTCACCCACAGAGCTCTTATTGCAGATAAGGTATCTGATGGCTTGAAAAAAAAAAAAAAGGTCAAGGGCTGGGAATGTGGCTTCGTGGTAGCGTGCTTGCCCACATACATGAAGCCCTGGGTTTGATTCCTCAGTACCACATACACAGAAAAGGCCAGGAGCTATGCTGTGGCTTAAGTGGTAGAGCGATAGCTTGAGCATAAAGAAACTCAAGGACAGTGCCCAGACCATGCCCTGAGTTCAAGCTCTAGGACTCGCAAAAAAAAAAAGTCAAGCCAGGTGCTGGTGGCTCATGCCTGTAATCCTAGCTACTCAGGAGGCTGAGATCTGAGGGTCATAGTGCAAAGCCAGCCTGGACAGAAAAGTCTCCAAGAGACTCTTCTCTCCAATTAACTACTCAAAAACCAGAAGTAGCACTATAGCTCAAAGTGGTAGAGCACTAGCCTTGAGTAAAAAAGCTCAGGGACAGTGCCCAGGCCCTGAGTTCAAGCCCTACTACTGACATAAAAAAGTCAGAAAGACAAGGTATATAATATGCCTCACTGTATGTAGCAGTATGCTCCCAAGTAGAGGAGGGTGCCAGACAGGCAAAGTCTTTAATGAGGTTGCTGTGGTAAATTATAGCCTTGATTACTAATGAGGAGGGATGGCATGGCTGATTCTTGTCTTTTCCCATACATGCTTATATCACCCTGACCGATTATTAAAGGTGACACAGGCAGGTATGGTAAGAAAAACTCTGAGGCCAGGTACTGGTGGGTGGATCATTCCAATAATCCTAGCTACTCAGGAAGTTGAGATCTGAGGACTGTGGTTTAAAGCCAACCTGGGCAGAGAAGTCTACATGACTCTGATCTCCAATTAACCAGAAGTAGAGGTGTATTCCAAGTGATAGAGTGTCAGCCTTGAGCAAAAGTGCTAAGGGACAGTGCCCAGGCTCTTCATTCAAGCTCCAGTGCTGGCAAAGAAGGAGGAAGAAGAGAAAGGGGAAGAGAAGGAGTAGGAAGAGGAGCAAGATGACTTGGATTCATAGCAAACAGTACTACAGTTGACTGGTGATGCCTGTCAGTATTCAGCTGAATCATTATTGGCCAGCAAGAACTTTAGGCATTCATCTGGAATACCTGGCCTGAAATCACTAGAAAAAGGACCAAGGCCAGAACACCTGACTCCATTTCAGGTGAGATAGTCTTGAAGGGATGGGAGGAGACTGGGTCTGGGGTATCTGAATTTGGATAATGACTCTGATGAGCTTGATACCAAGGAAGATTTGCCTGGCTACAGTGTGCTGAGCTCAGTTTAGATGGGGAGGTAGCCACAATGATCACACTTACCGTGGGGATTGCTGTGCAAATCAGGTGAGTTTGTTGGTGCGTCTGTGAGTACATGTCTGTTATATAACTGTAAACATGCAGGTGGTAATTGGATGGCATCACGTTTATTATTAGGAAGTGGGACGGATTTTATAAACTAGGGAATGAATGCTTAAATGAGACTGTGGGTCTAGGCAGATGGCTTCTTCCATCTTCCCCTAAATCTTTTTCCCTTGCTTCAAAGTAAAGATGTGCTACCCTAGGGATGGCTTCCAGGAATGCCTGAGACTCACAGGGGAGAGATACAAGGTCTCAGAAATGGTGTCAGCACCACAAGTCTAGAACATTCTTGATCTCAGAGATGCTGGCCTGACACCCTTAGCAGATTACATGCTTAAGAGCATTCTTAGTTCAGTTGAGAATTTAAAAGCACCATGAACAAGTGACTTCCCTTTCTCCCTTTAAAAATTTTTCTTTTCCTCTCTGAGCTGTGGATTTTCATCTGGAGCCCAGAACTCTCAGTGGGAATAAATAAAGAAAATCACAAGATACAAGTTGATGTTAGGTGAAATGAACACCAAGATAAGGACTCAAATTGTTTTTCTTTCTTGCTATTGTTTCTAACATATTTATAAGATTATTTTTTTGTTGCTTTGTATGTCCCTCCCCCACAGTATAACCCCTGTTTTCACTGTATTTGATGTTGGTATAATTTGTGGAGGGGAAGGGAAAAAACAAATTGTTTAAATAGGGATACAGGTGGACCCATTGCAATAATGCAATGTACAAGACGTTTTGTCGAAAAATGAACTTTACAACTTTGGTGGGGTGGCAGAGATGGTAAGGGGAAACAAAAGAGGAAGCAACAATGCTTGATAAGAAATGTACTCATTACCTTGCTCATGTAATTTTAACCCATCTGTATGGTATTTTCACCATTAAAAAAAACGTATTAAAAGAAAATCACGAGATAATCCGAGTTCAGTTGCTGTTCCATCCAGCTGCTGTTCCAACCTTTACAGGCAGGGGGCGTTGCACTGCTTTTTTGTTTTTGTTTTTGTTTTTCTGCAAAGCAAGGTTTTATTTTCATTTGTAGCTATAGCCACAACCTGACAACCTCGGGTGAGGTGAGTGTCCAGGCTCCCAGATGGTCAGGGTTTACCCTCAGCAAGTAGAGTGCAGAGACTGCTCAGGACAGCCAGGGTCATTGGTACAGCAGTGAAAGCAAAGCACTAAGTCTTGGAGATCCCTACAGGATGAGCAAAGATTGGAGCCTCAGCAAAGATTGGAGCACCCTTTGGGCCATACTGGGTCCTGGGTCCAGAGCACTTAAGATGCTTGGCAAAGGGTTTGGAATGGAGGGAGGGACAAGGTGGGTAGAGACAAGGACTGGTCTCCATGTGGGTGGTCCATGATAGGAAATGGGCCTACCATCGGAAAGACAGCCTGGTCCTCACTAGCAGTGTGGCAAGTTCAGCCAAGCCTGTGACCATCCAGAGGGAAGCAGCCCCCATCATCAGCCTGGATGGACAGAACCTTCTTGTAACACTTCATGTGGAAATTCTTCTCCAGAGTGACCACTCATAAGGTCTCATAGCAGCCAGGCTCAGGCATGATGAGCTCTGATCAGACAGAGCACTTTGGGACTTACACCTTGTGGTAGGTAGTTGGGGACACAGCATTGCTTTTTTGTTTTTCCTGCTTTCTGTTTTCCAGCTGTGACAGCTGTTTACTTTTAGTTTTGGTGCCCAATGAATGGAGGGCCTTGGTCAGAAAAGCCTCTGAGAGATGGATAGGCAAGGAGTCTCCCACCAAGGAAACAAAATCTTGACTTCTTCAATGTGGCCTAAAGACCGAAGATCCATTAACAGCAAAGGACATGGAAATTTGCTCTCAGTTCCCTGTAATATAGCCAGAGCATGGGCTGGTGGGGTTGGGGTAGCTTAGTGGAAGAGTGGCTGGTGGCCTAGCATGCACAGGGCTCTGGATTGCAAAACTGAATAGCAAACCCTTAGACACAGGGTTGAAAGAGACACTGATGCTTTTTTCATTGCAATCCTTTCTGAGGAAAGAGTAAAACAATAAAGAGCTGAGTCTTGGAGGCTGGTGACTGAATCCTTGCAGTGACTTGATGCATTTCAGATATTGCTGACCAACAGGGCCTGGGACTCTGTCTTTGTCTCCCTGTCTCGGGAACCTTTACCACTCTTAGTTTCCCCTTGTGTAAAATAGGACCAAGTATGCCTTGACTTCTGTCCTTCTCAAGGACAGTTCCTTTTCATCTTTCGAGAAAAAGGAAACCCCAATTTTAGGTTAGTATAAAAATTCTCACAGTGTCTGGCACATAGCAAGTTGTCTCTAACACTGACCTGCAAAATCTATACAATGTACCATGTTGTTTTGTCTTCCAGTTGTTTTATTTAATAATCCCCCCCCCAGAATCCAGAATGTAGATATTCTAAATTTTTTTTTGTCAGTTGTGGGGCTTGCACTCAGGGCCTAGGCGCTGTCCCTGAGCTCTTTTACTCAAGGCTAGTGCTCTACCACTTGAGCCACAGTGCCACTTTTGATTTTGTGGCAGTTAATTGGAGATAAGAATTTCATGGATTTTCCTGTCCTGGCTGACTTCAAACTGTCTATCCTTAGATCCCAGTCTCCTGAGTAGGTCGAATTACAGCTATGAACCACCAGCACCTGGAAAAGTTATTTTAATTAAGTCCATCTTAAAAAAACAAGAAAATGGTGACTTAGAGAATTTGAACAAGTATCTTCCTCTGCTATGAAATCATTTATGACCATGAAGCCTGTTTCCCATGCTTGTCTTGAAGAAAACTTGAGTGGTTTCATATGATATAGACTTAAGGTAACAAGATCTTACAAAATCCATTTCGGTCTCACACACATATACACATATGTACATATATATTATCTACCTTTATCTCTATCTCTGTCATCCCTCTATCTCTATCATCTATCTCCATCTCTGTCTCTGTTTTGGTGTCTATCTCTGTCTATATTTCTCCATCTCTGTCTTTCATCTCTGTCTCCATATCTCTCTCAGTTGGCTCTCCCATGATATATAAAGGTAGAAAAGTGAGGTACATTGCTTTGAGCTATTTCTGTGGGCTTGTGAGTCATGGTAATACTGGCCTAATTCCAATTACAACAGCACTAACTTGGGTGGGATCTTGCAACACAGGATTGTTGGTTGTATCACAGCCAGATGTTGATTAAACAGCTGGTCTGAAGCACTGTCTTCTACGAAGTGACTAAGAATCAGGCTGCCTGTAAATTACAGCGGTCACCTGGGACAAGTGGCCTCTGAGTTCACTGACCAAGGGGAGGACATTGACGTCACTTCCACCTGCATGCCATTGATGCCATTAACCTGAATTCATCCTGTGGCTCCAGGGTAGCAGCTGAGGAGACTGAGGAACAAAGAGGAGCCTGTGAATGTCGGGTGAGGAGCAGTGGTCTCCAGCACGGCCTATCTTTTACTCGCCTCTCATACACAAAGAGTACGATGAATCCATTCCCAAGAGGGACATCCCCAAATCCCATGGAATCATGATATCCCTTTAAATGTATAGCCATCTTGATAGTGCCTAGTCCTCTCTGTTGGGTGATGATATGGATGGACCTGTCAGTGGCATGTGCACTACAGGGAAAAGTTACTTCTACCCAGTATGTCAGTATACTTGTAATTCATGCCCACATGCATGGAAAGAAAGATGGCCGGCCAACAGTGGGCAATGCTCTATAGCATCCCTTCAGACCGATGTTGTAAGAGTCCCCCACTCTTGGTGAGGCTTGGATCTGTTCTGAGGCAGGCCATCTGTCCCTTTGATCCTAAATCTTGTTTGTTCTAGGGGGCCTTCCTCATTTTCTAATCTTCCAGTGTGAGTTCCTCTAAAGTGTGTGTGTTAAATGGGAGCCTCAAAGGATGTGCCCAAACCCCAAAGAATCTTTAACTATCTTTGTCAAGACCGGTCTCTTCATTTGTAAGTTATTTTAACCTCATATGTCTTCATGAAGGCAAGGACCATTCCCACCCAATGTTACCCATTAGCATCTTGAGTGTGGTGCTTTCATATCCCTGTGGGGTCACTGTCATTAGTTGCTGACAGGAGAGCCATTAACCTGCACATCTTTATTTAAGGGGGTCTAGTCAGGTTAGTAAATAGCCCCAGTTGGCTAGGTGCCTTAGTAATAAAAATGAGTTGAATTTTTTGAGTCCCCTGACCCTCAAGGTCACCACCATGGAGAAAGACAAGCTTGTATCCTTATTTATGCATTTTGTTATATCCCTTCCCCTCCCAAAATTATAAAAAATGTATATACAAGATGCAGGACACTGGAATCAGATACAATGAAAGCAGGGGCTATACCAAGGGGGAAGAGCATACAAAAGAAACAAGAGAATCACATAGTGTATTATAAGGACATTAAACACAATAGCAAGAAAGAAAAAAACCACTTATGTCCCTGTCTTGGGGTTCATTTCGTTTAATATCATCTTATATAGTCATATGTATATAGCTTTTGGCTTTTTTTTTGCTTGTCCTAGACATGTACTAGTTATTGCAAATAAGAGAAACTATGGGGCCTATGTTTTTTGGGGCTGGCTTACTTCACTTAGTATAGTTTTTTTTCAAGTCTTTCCATTTCCTAACACATGGGGATGGGGTGATGTCATTCTTTCTGATGGAGGCATAGAATTCCCATGTGTGTGTGTGTGTGTGTGTGTGTGTGTGTGTGTGTGTGTGTGTGTGTGTGTGTGTATGTGTGGGTGTGTATCACATTTTCTTGATCCATTCATCTACTGAGGGGCATCTGGATTGGTTCCGTATCTTAGCTATGGTGAATAATGTTGCAATAAACATAGTTGTGCTTGTAGCTTTAGTATGACCTTGTTTGTGATCATTTGGGTAAATGCCCAAAAGTGGGATTGCTGGGTCATAGGGGAGCTCTATGTGGAGTCTTTTGAGGAACCTCCATACTGCTTTCCAGAGTGGTTGAACAAGTTTACGCTCCCACCAACAATGCAGTAGGGTTCCCTTTTGGCCACATCGCCTCCAGCTTCTGTTGTTACTAGATTTCTTGATTATAGCCATTCTAATTGGGGTAAGGTGTAATCTCAGTGTTGTCTTGATTTGCATTTCTTTTATGGCTAGAGAAGATGAGCATGTCTAATGGCCATTCTTATTGCCTCTTCAGAGAAGTCTCTCTTTAAGTTCACTTATTAATTAGGCAGTTGTTTCTTTGAGGATTTATTGTTGGGGGATTTAATTTTTTGGGTTCTAAGTATATTTTAGATATGAGACCCTTATCTGTTGTATGGCTAGTGAAAATCTTCTCCCAGTCTATGGGCTTTCTATTGATCTTGCTAGCTATGTCCTTTGCCATGCAGAAGCTCTGCAGTTTCATGCAATCCCATTTGTCCAACCTTTCTTTGATTTGTTGTGTTTCTGGGTCTCTATTAAGAAAATTTCGGCCTGTGCTAAGGAGCCCTAGAATTTCTCCTATTCCTTCCTGTAATATTTTCAGGGTGTCTGCTTTTATTTCAAGGTCTTTGATTCATTTGGAGTTGATTCTGGTGCAGAGTGATACATATGGATCTAGCTTTAGTTTTCCACAGGTATTTAACTAACTTTGCCAGCACCATTTACTGCCTTTCTTCCATTCTATATTTTTAGCTCCCTTGTCAAAGATTAGGTGGCTATAGGTCTGTGGGTTCATTTCTGAGTCTTCAGTCCTATTTGACTGGTCCTCAGGTCTGTTCTTGTGCCAGTACCAAGCTGTTTTTTATTACTATGGCTTTGTAGTAGAGTTTGAAATTTGGAATTGATACTCCTCCAATGCTGTTTTTTCTGCTAAGAATTGTTTTTGCTATTCAGGGTCTTTTATTTTTCCATATGAATTTTTGGATTGATTCTCTATTTCATTGAAGAATGAGGTTGGAATATTGATAGGTATCACACTGAATTTGTATATAGCCTTTGGCAGTATTGCCATTTTCACTACGTTAATCCTCCCAATCCAGGAGCATGGGAGGTTTTTCCACTTCCTTAGTTCTGCTTTAATTTCCTTTTTCAGGTTTTTAAAGTTTTCATTATAGAGGTCCTTCACATCTTTAGTTAAGTTAACTCCTAGGTATTTAATTTTGAAAAATCAAGTAAGAGGTCAGCAGACCAGAAATTAATAGGTTTAGGGAGAATTTTGAGGAGAAAATAAGATTGGAGGAACTAGGGAGGAAAAGTGAGAGAGTGATTCAGAGAAAGGGCAGGGATAGCAGGAAAGGAGAAGAGAGATAAAGAAAAAGGAAAGATTAAAAAATAAAAAAAATTGGGGCTGGGAAGGTAGCTCAGTGGTAGAGTGCTTGCCTTGCATGCATGAGGCCCTGGGTTCGATTCCTCAGTACCACATAAGCAAAAAGAAAAAAATCCGGAAGTGGCGCTGTGGCTTAAGTGGTAGAGTGCTAGCCTTGAGCTGAAGAGCTGAGGGACAGTGCCCAGGCCCTGAGTTCAGGCCCCACGACCGGACCCCAAAAAAAAAAATAAATAAAAAAATAAAAAAATTAAAAAAAAAATAAAAAAAATTTAGGGGCTGGGAAGGTGGCTCAGTGGTAGAGCACTTGCCTTGCATGCCAGAAAACCAGAATTGGAGCTGTGTCTCAAAGTGGTAGAGCTTTAGCCTTGTATGAAAAAAACTCAGGGATAGCACTCAGGGTCTGAGTCCAAACCCCAGGACTTACATTTTAAAAAAGAAAGAAAAAAGACCACCACAATAGAAGAGAAGGCAGTAAGTATCAATGGTAAAGACTATGTCTATATGTGACTTTATAATTTCATCCCTTACCTTTTTGGTTAGACTTTAGTTACATAGTCCCTAAGCAAAAGCAATGTATGCTGGATAATGCAGAAGAGTCTATAGATGTGTGATGGGTACTCACATTCTCTGACACTTTAGAACTGGTAGAAGCCTAACAACTAAGCAAGAGCTGGTCTTTATGTCTAAGCCAGAAGTCACAGGTCAAGTCTAGAGACCATGCTTGATCTGCAAACGAAGATACCAGGGAACCTACAAGTGTATGGCCCATACATGGAGGAGACCTCATGAAACAGGAAGAAGGGGCACCTTCATCAGCTGATGCTCCTGGTAAGAATTTCTGGCTATAGAACTTGGACATCTGAGTCTGTGTGTGTGTGTGTGTGTGTGTGTGTGTGTGTGTGTGTGTGTGTGTGTGTGTGTGTGTGTGTGTGTGTGTGCGTGTGTGTGTCCAAGTGAAGCTGATGTTAATTAGAGAGTCACTGATCTGCATATCTTTATCCAAGTAAGGAACTTGTCCATGTTTGCTAGACACACTAATGTAATAACTCATCTAACCTTTGAACCCCACTTAACTTTATACCACAGGACGCATTCATCTCTGTTTTTGGTCACAGTTTGGGAGTGCTCTCTCAATTCTCTGTATCTAAAGGAGACACAAAGGATTCTTCAGGCCTATATGAAAAGCAAATAAGTTTATAATTTATTGACATTTTTAAAAATAAGACCTGTTAAAGATAGTTTGAGCAGTTTCTCTTCTGGTTTGGGCATACAGAGACTTCTCTCCTTCCCTGTCCTACTGTCTGATACTCTGCTTAATAATTGCCTGTACCACGGGGCTGGCTGTATCATATTAAGGTAGAGAGTCTGTTTGGTTTCTCTCATACTTCACTCTTTTTCACAATACCACCCATCAATAGGGACAAGAGCAGCTGATGAAAACTCTACATGAGGCTAGTCTGCCTCCTGGTTGTTCTTTTCTGGGTTGAGGGTTATACTTCTTATTAGTGTTTAGAGATATGGACTAGGGCCTGGAGGAGAGGCAAAGAGTATTTTTGGATCTGGTCCAATCATCATAATACATTAAATGGTCACCAGTAAATTGTCTACTTGCCACTAAAGTATTAGGATTATGTGATCTATCTGCTAATACCTTGAGGGTTTTTTTTTGTCTTTTTTTGGTCAGTTGTGGGGCTTGAACTCAGAGCCTAGTAGCTGTCCTTGAACTTTTGTGCTCAAGGCTAGTGCTCTACCACATTGAGCCATAGCTCCACTTCTGGTTTTCTGGTGATTAATTGGAGATAGAGTCTCACAGAGTTTCTAGTCTGGGCTGGAAAATCTTTGAACCATGATCCTCAGATCTCAGCCTCCTGAGTAGCTAGGATTACAGGCGTGAGCCACTGGCACCCAGCTACCTTGAATTTTCTACCTGGAGTTTTGATGGAACTCCTGTCTCCAGGAAACTTCACTTGAAGGCATCATGGGTTTGTTGGAATCCTCTGTGGAGTACAGAATCCTGACTTTCCTGGCTCTAAGTTTTTAAGGGCACATGTTTCTTGTAAGGTCCGCTCCTGGATGGCGAGCAGACTCCACCCTCCTCGCAGCAAAGTCTCCACCCAGTACCTGCGTTACCTAGGCAACTGGGACACCTGGAAGAGGTCACGTCCGCATCTGCTGAGGTCACATCCTAACCTGATGTGGCCACACCTTTCCCCGCCCATACCCTAGATAAGGGCTAGCCCAGGCCCAGACCCTCTCTCTCTCTCTCTCTCTTTTTCTCTCTCTGTTCGTTTCTAGCTCTTGCTGTTCTTTTCTTGCTCTCTTGCTCTCTCTCTTTCCCAGCCACGTGGAGTGCCAACCTTGCCTGGAACCAGCAGGTCTACCCCTTACCTGAATACCACGTGAGTGCTACTGTTCTTACCCCTCTCTCTGCTCTTTTCTCTCTCTTTCCTCTCTTCCCAGCTCTCTCTCATTCCCAGGCCTTTCCCAGCCACGTGGAGTGCCAACCTTGCCTGGTCTACTGAATAAACCTACCCCTTATCTGAATACCACGTGCGTGCTGGTGCGGTTCTTACTCACCTACCTCTTTTTAAAAACCTAACATTTCTAAGTTGTGGAAGGGATTTGTGAAGTCATCTGTTGATTGCTTATTTGGTTTTATATAGGTGAAGCTCTAGATGGGAGGTTTGAGTCGTGGGAGTGGGAGGGGCAATTGGAACAGCCATCCTGGAGACACTTCTGTGATGGTGAGGCAAACAACAACTATGGGAAACAATGAAAGTCTCTAAGAAATGGCTAACAATGATGTTAGGTGTCACACCTTGGAGGAGTGGAGCATGCTCAGGACTGCTTGGCTCCTTAGGACATGTAGGGAAGCCAGGCTTTGGGATATGCCCTGGGGCCTTACTTACTTACTCTTTCACACAGGTCCCTCCCTCTACATCTATGTCATCTACCCTCCCCCTGTTACACCAGCCTACTTTATGTTATCCCTTAAAAGCCACCAAAGACAGGATTCATACAAAAATATATTTTATGTTGAAAATGCAAGAGTCATTGATATAAACATCCCATTGTATCATAACATCTTTGCTTTCATCCTAAATTGAAAACCACAAGAACAACCACAGAATCTTTCCAATGATTCTTACAAACCCTTCACCACACTGTGGCAAAGTGGATAGAGAAGAGGACCCCAAGGTTTGTACAGGACTCAAGTGACACGGCCAAGACTCTTCATTTCCAAACATATCAGAATCAATGACAAATTAAATTAAAATAATAACTTAACATTGCTTAAGAAACACTATGATTCACATCTCTCTAGACAACTCATATCACTTGGAATTAGACTAAGTGAATCTCAAGACAATTCTGAGAAAGGAAAGAGGATATAAATATATATAAATAATATATAATATATTCTTAGCTCCTGGTTTGGCTTCCATTCAGGCATATGTGTTCAAAGCTTCTGAGTTTTGATTTTCATGTCCAGGAACTTCATGGAATCCTGGACCCACTTCTGCTGGGGGTCAGCACAGAACTTCTTGCCCAATTTAGTCTTGAAGCTTCAAGGGAAAAAAAGAAGAACTAGTTAGCTAGTGGTGAGAATACCTTGAGGGTCCAACCTGGGAGTGCAGCCTACTCTCTGGTATCTGCCATGGTCACTTAGCCAGGGGTGATGGGGTCATTTCTAGGACAGAGGAGGAAGAAAGCAAGACACAGGAAGGGCTTCAAGGGAAACAGCCTCTCACACCGGCCCCTACAAAGCCCATCTTCATTCCTAGATGGAATTGGGGCATGGTGACTGGAAAGGTAGCTAGCTGGGAGTCTCTTTCTTTGTGAGATTTAATGTCCCCATTAGACAATTCCTGAGCTTGGATTAGAGATGTTCTGAGTGCCTGGCCGCACACCAGTCTGCTCATATTCCTCTCTTCTGCCCCAAGGGAAAATTTAGGACTGATGATTGAAGGCAAGGTGGTCATGGCCCACTCACATCACAGCAGGCCAGGGACAGTGGCTGTGGGTGACCATGGTGTAGCTCTCCAGATTCTGCCTAGGGATCTTCTTTCGGTTCACTTTGTAGCAGCAGGTGGTGATATTGCTCCCATCTGTAAGGCAACAAGAAAAGGTGTTGGTGCTGGGTTCAGAGTCTTTGTATTTGTGATTGCAAGAATGATGAGAAGGAGAGAGAGACAGGAAAAAGTAAAGTCACCCAACCCTAGCTCCATGTCTGTGCCCTTTGGGGGACATCTGTTCTATTCTCTTTCACCGACATACACTGTCACCACTCAACAGGGTAACAAGGACTGAGGGCAACTCCGGGTGACACTGGGAGTTAATACAAGAATCTATTTCCTTAGGATAAGGGAATTTTAGTGATAAGTCCCCTTTCAGGCTCCAAGAAACTTAGGTCTGGTGATGAGCTTTCCGGATGCCCACTGCCTCGGCAGAGCTGCTGTTCTTGGAAACTGAGGTGAATAAAGTACAGACTAGATCCTGGTTCTTCTCCCCTCCTGCCTCCCCACATCTTCATCTTGCATCAGCTAGGCGCCGGAGCACCGTAGACAACAGCCAGACAGTAATAGCAGGATGGACTTTGCAGAGCTAGGTTCTGGAAGGAGGCAAATCAAGGGTCCACAGCTGGAATTTTAGTTCCTGTGGTGCCCAGAAGCAGCTGTGAGACTGTGCTCATTCCTTGTCCTTCTCTGAGCTGCCTTGTTTTGGAAAAGCAGTGGTTAAGGTGAAATTGTAGGTCCCTCATGCGCTGTGATGATCCCTGATTAACGGAAATGGGGTAATATGCTGTCAGGGGAAGGAAAAAGGGGGTCTTACCAGGCTGAGCCAGGACATGGGTGCTGATGATGGCTTCTGTCAGCAGCAGGGACAAAAGCATTGCGGAGACCTTCATGGTGATGGGTGAGAGAGCAAGTCTCATTCAGTGTGAGATTGACAGGTTCTGGACTGCACTCAGCCTCTCTGCTCTCCAGTGTCTCTGTCTCTGTCTTTTATAGGAAGCAGAGAGGGTAGAGAAAAGGGGATGTAGGGTGAGAGGTCTTTGTCATCCAGAATGAATCATGGGATGGTGTAATAATTGCTGGGTTAACACTCTGCTCTCTCTAGGGACAGGGCCAGGAGGTGAGAAAGTGTGTGTGTGTGTGTGTGTGTGTGTGTGCGCGTGTGTGTGTGTGTGTGTGTGTGTGTGTAAGGCCAGCCTGTTCCATCTAAGATCAGGAATGGTATTAGGTGGAGGTTTTGCCTAGGTATAATGCAGTATGTAATTTATGGTTGTAATTATGAACTGGCTTCTTTGGAATGAAGCACATTCCACAGAAAGAGGAAGGAAGCAGGCTTGCCAAAGTCAAGGAGATGGGAACAATTCTCCCTTGGATTCCCCACATGGACCCAGAGACTCTTTACTATCTTAAATTCTTGTGGCTTTCTAATAGAAAAGTTGAATAACAAAGCAGTAGTGTAGAAATGGAATACAGTGTGTTTTTTGAAGCATAGTGCCTAAGAATTGTAGTGTCTCTTCTGTTACTATGAAATAACATAGCTGAACACAGTGATTTCAAACAGGAACAGGCAATCATTTTTCTAGGCAGCACTTGTTTAGGGTCTTTTGTATGTTTGCAGGGAGATGATGGCTGTGGTTGGGGTCATTACAAGGCCTTCACCCAATGTCTGGTGTCTAAACTCTGAGTACTAGGCTAAGAGGGCTTAAAACAGTTGTAAGTGCTCTCCCTCAACATGGCTCCTTGACATGGCTTGACATTTTACATGTTAAAGCTCCCAAGGTCATGGCTAGGTAACATAGACCATACTTCCTAAGAATAGAGAGTAGAAGGATTTGAAGTGCATTTTAAAAACCATTATCTGGGACTGAGGTTGGAGAGTTTAAGGTGGGAGTTGTCTTAGTGTGATGAATCGGAGTCCAATCTTCAAGACATAATCAACAAGTTATAATCAATCAATGTCAATGTTATAAACAATCGATGTTACAAATCAATGTTTTATAAGAGATTGGAATTACATGGTGCATAAGAATCTTGGAATGATGTGATTTTCAAAATACCTGATTTGCTATGAAAATTTCCAAGTAAATGGAACTACCTTCTATCAGGCTCCTGCTGGTCCCTTTTTCCAAGGCCACACTAAAAGTGGAATTTAGGGTCCAGGCCCTTTTTCAGTGTTGTTATCACCGTCCTGGGTAATGGGAGACTGAAAGATTCTTTTGTGTGAAGTCAAAGTCTTGGCTTCTGGTTTTCTTGGCAACATAATTCTTAAAAAAAAATTACTAGTGCTTTTGTGATCTTCCAGTAACTATGTGTAAAATCTCTCCCTTCATGCATTCTTTGCTGTTTTCCCCACTTCTTCCTTGGCTAACTTGTCTGCTTCCTGTATACCAGACCTACGACTTTCCTTTAGGTTCCCAGGCTAAGCATCTGTATACAATTGAAAGGTTCAATCGGTATTTCATTGTAGAGAGTCTAAAAATTCTACCTCCCATGTATCTATAGTCAACTCATTTTGAACAAATTAAGACTGGAGACAGGGCCATCTTCAATAAAGGGTGCTTTTTAAACTGCATCTTCACACCCAAAAGAATGAACCTAGTCCCTATATATCTCATTCAAAATGTGTTAAAGAAATAAACTGGAGACCTGAAATTTAAAAAAAAAACTGAAAGGAAACCAATGAGAAATACTTGGGATGTTGACTGTGAGTTAGAATTTTGCGGACAAAAATCCCAAAGCACAAGAGAACCAAAACAGATAAACAGGATTTCATCAACCTCAAAAGCACAGCAAAGGAAATAGTCAACTCAGTTCACAAGACAACCTTCAGCCTGGGAAGAAATATTTGCAAATTATACTATATTACCAGGGGGTATTCGGAACAAAATATATATGGGACTAAAAATCTTAATAGTAAAAAGAAATAATAATAATACTCCAATGACAAATCGATGGTGGCTCTAAATGAACAGACAAATGGCTAGCAGATGGCATGGGAAGATGCTCCACATCACTAACCATTAAGGAAAGGTCAATCACTGCTCTGGGTTCATGCTAAAAGGCTGGAGGAGCTGGAGTCTGACAGCATGGTGGTGGTAAGCAGCCATAGATGGCTACCCTTGCTCTGGAAGAATGGAGCTTGCATGTATTGGCTAGCCTTGTCCTTAGAACTCCTTTTCTGATCAGCACCCCAGCCTGTGGGATGCTGATGCATCCAACATTTTCCTTTCAATTACTGTTCTAAGTATCAGTCATTGCTGGAAGCATCTTGCAGACACACCCAGAAATGTGCCTCACTAATCTCTTAGGCATCTCTCAATCCAATTCAGTGGAGAAGATTAACCATCAAACACAGGCTGCTTAAGAACCATTGGGTATATAAAATAAGTCTACATGTAACCTGTACAGCTATGGATAAATGGTGACTCACACAAAATTAGCAACAAAAATCTTGTTGGCACGCTGGATTCGGATCTCAAAGGCCAGGTCACAGTTCCCAGCTACCTACCATAAATCTTCATCTGGTCTTTAGGTGCCATAGTTTGAAAGAATCCCCCCTCCTCCCGATTGCCTCCCTCTCCCCACCCCGTCCCCACCCCCTACCAGGCAAAACCCCAGAACACAGGCATATGTTACCTGACATAGAAAAAGGGAGTTTTCCTGGGTTAGCCAGATGGATCAAGATAAAGTTCCTTTCAAGATGGAGACAGGTGTCAGAGACCAGATAGAAGATGTGAAGATACAGAAGGGACCCTGGATTAAGAAATGCAGGTAGCATTTGCAAGTTGGAAAAGATGAGAAAATGATTCTTCCTCGGTCCTCCAGAGAGTGCAGCTGTATGGATTCACTGTAAGTTTCTGTCCTCCAGAACTGAGTGAATGCATTGGTTATGCTTTAAGCCATTTCATTTAGGGTGATTTGTTACCTAGCAGTAAGAAACTAAGGCAGATTTTTTTTTGCTATGTAAAGTGCTGCTGGAACACACATTTAAAATCTGGGAAGGCTTCTGGAGTTAGACAATGGACAGAAGAATTCTGAGAGTGACTGGAAAAGCTTGGCATTTCTGGAATTGACTGTTGGCAGTAGTGGGAAATGAATGAGTTCTTCTTAGCTTTGCCTCCTAAAGAGATTTATTATCACAGGGCTTGGTGCTCAGTTTTATTATGAAAGGAGCAAGAAAAAGTCGAGGCTTGACTGGGGGAATATATGGATTTGAGACTTCCTGGAAACGAATTGCTATTGCTTGAAACATGCAGCCTGAGCAGAGTGTTTTAGGGGTTGAACACAGGGAATCCTGGGATCCCATTCTGCCCTTTCTCTACCCAGACCCTCTGTGGCAAATCTGTCTGGCATCCGAGGATCTGCTGCTATGTAAAGCTGTATCATGAGACCTCCCATGTTTGTACTCCATTCTGCATCTGCCTCTTGGTATCAAATGTACTTTGAGATTTCATTTCTGATGGGTAATTAAAGCTGGACAGGTAGAGGAGAGGCAGAAAGGCTTGTTGGATCTGCAGTGAGGGTCAGGGAGTTCCATAGACAACCATCAATAAGTTCTTTACTGTCGGCTGAATCTGAGCCCTTGGGGCTTTGAAGGGAGGCTGAGTCAGAGAGCCTTTGTCTAGCTCAGTAATGTAAAAGCGGAATCTCTCTCTCTCTTCCTCTCAGCTCCAGCCGGTAGAAACAAAAGCTTTTTTTTCCCCAAAGACATTCTCTTAGAGTCCCTAGTGGAAACTTACGGTCCCACGAGTTCCTCCCGGTGTAACACATTTTCCTTTTCATTTTGCTAACAGAGACTCGGACTATCTGACCAGGTGACAATGAGTCAGGGTTGGTTCTGAGATTGGAATGCAAGTGTCCTTCATGCATTCTAATCTCAGCTACCAAAGTACTTCTTGCTGCCAAAGGCATTTCCAGGTCTGGCTTGGCACTGCTCATTTCCCCCACCAGATGGAGAAGGAGAATACCATGAGAGTTTATTCACTAGAGTAAGATGTTCACTCATTTTAGTGGAGAAACTTCCTGTGGGCCCCAGGGGAAACAAATACTCCATGGGGAGTGGAGGTCTAGTGTCTAATAAAAAGAAAATTCAGACCTTACTTAAGAAGAGAAAAATCCATCCATTTATGTGGATGGTTCCAGGCTTCTGGGGTAGAGATGGAGGATGGTGATGGAAGGAAGTGCGTTCAGGTATCTAAGAAGTTGCTCTTTTAAAATGTGAGTTGAAGTGGAGACTTCCTTATCTTGGTCACAGGTCCTTCCCCTCCATCTACAGCATTCACCATTTCACCCTGCCTAGTGCATTCTTCTCCAGTGCTACCAATAGGCAGCCTCTACAGTCCTCACCTCATGCTGTATGGCCGATTCTCACTCGTGCCCACTCCCTCTCA